>NC_142037.1:25699599-25873765 GCF_982192425.1 Myodes glareolus | reverse complement strand
GCGGTCCAGGTGGCCTCCCACGAGCCTCTGGCCTGTGCCATCATTCCCATTTAGAGGTGTTTGTAAGTTCACAGAGTCCCAGTCAGTCAGCACGAAGGGTCCAGCAGAACTCTGTGAAACCTGTCACTGAAGAAAGAGCATCTTTGTGTGCAATAACAAGCAAAAGACTTCAGAACAGATGGAAACAACTTTCGAAAAGACCAAGTTGGAAAATGACTCCACTACACAAATAAAGGGCTGTTTCACATGGACTCCAGATCTGAGTGTTTAGTTTTGTGTTTCTCCAAACAACTCTTTTCTTGTCTTCTTTCTTTTTGGGGACTGGAGTGGGGTGGGGATAGAGGTTGAAGGGCAAGGTCTCCATGTGTAAACAGGTTGTCCTATTTATGGCAATCCTCCTACCTCAGCCTTGAGTGCTGGGGTGACAGACATGCACTGCCACGTCCAGTTCCCTTTTCAGTCTGGATGTTTTTCTTCCTCCAAAAGGAGAAACAGGGCGGGGTGGGGGCATAGCTGAAAGTCTCTTAAGAGAAGAAAACAAATGTAAGCTAACAAAGCGGCCTGCTGCGCCATCTGATCACCTGAGTTCGAGCCCCAGACCTACATGGCGGAAGGCGGAAGGAGAGCACTGAGTCCTTCTCCCAAGCTGTCCTCTGACTGCCACATGTATGCTGTGGTACACAACAAATAAAAGCAAACACATTCTTAAAGGCAGAAACCATATCCAAGGTCGATGTGACGGAGCGCACTGGTAAACCTAGCACTCAGCTCGCTGAGGCAAGAGGATTAGGTGTGTGGAGGCCTGCGTCCCATCGAGGGGCTAGCACAAGAGACAAAACACCAACCCTAGAAGGTTGGCCGTGGGTGTAGCTCAGTGCGAGCGCTTACTTAGGATTCTCGGAGGCCTGGGGTCGGCTCTCAGAACTGGAAGATAAGAACCTTAAACCTGAACACTTCAGAAGACATGATAAAGCAGGACAGAGTATGAACAGCTATCTGCTAGTCACATGCAGGGCTAATATGTATGGACCTTTGACTGGGCTAGGGGTGCTCAGAGAGGCAGTAAGGCAGTATTAATGGGTGTTTCCGGGAAGGTGTTTCCAGTCAACATGGGAGTCAATTGGTGGGGTTAAAAAAAAAAATCAACCCTCAGCACTAGATATAGGCAGACTTCATCTATTCCCCCCCAGAGTGCCTAAGGAACCGGCACTCCTCACTAAGTGGGGTTACCAATCTCCTATCTCAGGTCAGAGTTTGGCTCATCAACTCCAGGGCTGACACCAGCTTCCACATCCCGCCTCTGTCCTCAGGCCTTCAGATGTAGACTGGAATGAAAGACTACGCTAGCAGCCGGCTGGACCTCCATCACGCCACGGCAGAAGGTGGGACTCTGCCTCGCTCCTCAAGGCACATCCCGCAGCACATCATCCCTGCTGGCTCTGCGCCGCTCCAAAGCGCTACTACTTTGGTTTGTTTTATTTCCGAGTCTGAACACATAGCCCAAGCTGGCCTTGAACTTACAGAGACCCTCTTGTCTCTGCCTCACTAGTGTGGGTATTTGCGTGACCACAGACGGATAAACAAGATGTGATGGACCTACTCTCAGGCTAAAAAAGAATAGATACCTAAAACATGAAGCCAGCTATGACACACGTAAACACGGAGCACAATATACCACTGAAAAACATTGATTTCAAAAGGTAACAGATCACATGATAGCTCTCTGAGTCTGAAAGCTTACAAAAATCACCAAACATCCACTTATGAAAAAGCACAGCAAGGCTTTAATTCCAGCCCTCAGAAAGCAGAGGCAGGTGGATCTCTGTGGGACGGAGGCCAACCTGACATACATATCACATTCCAGTCAGCCCAAGCTACATAGTAAGACCCTGACTCAAAAAACAAACAAAACAAACAAAAACAAAACAAAAAACCCAGCGAACAAACAAACCACGATAGGGGGCTGGGATGGCCCAGTGGCTATGGCATAGGACTAGAAAGGCATAGAGACACAAATCCAATCAGCAGTTGCCCCATCTGGACTGTGAGCACACAGTGACCAAATAGGCCTGGGGGAAGCTGCCCGTCTCCTAAAAGCCACCAGGCTGTAAGCTTCCCATTCCACCTCCATAAAGTGCCTAAGTCAATCCTGAGCAGATTTTCCGGGATCAATACATTTCTCCCTTTGTTTTGTTTTTTTTAAAAAAATCTATTTGTATGTATGTCCATATACACAGGAGTACTGTAGCTCAAGTGTGGAGGTCAGAGGACAACCAGTGGGAACTGGTTCTCTCCTTCCACCATGAGGATTCTGGGGGTAGAACTCAGGTGGCCAGGTTTGGTGAGAAGTGCCAATGCCTGCTGAGCCATCTCGCTAGCCAGCTTCCTTCCTCCCTTCCCTTTGTTGGGTCGTATGTAGTTTGGGCTGGTCTTAAACACGGTAAGCAGCAACAGATCACCTCCCATGTGGTGCCCCTCCATGCCTGTTCACAGGTGCTAGGGATTGAACCTAGAGCTTCATGCACACCCAGCTACGTTCATTTCTGTGGATGTAACATTTTCCTGGTTGTAGGAATGGTTGTGTGGAAACAGCTTCTAAGCCGTCAAAATCTCCCAGAAGCAACATCGCAGGACTTGCCAGGTTCCGTGCACCTCCGCTGAACTGCGCAGCCGCAGCAGCATCAGAAGCCCCTAGAGTCGTTCATTCACGCTGAAAGCTGGCTTGAATTCACCATTTCCCTGCTGGTCGATTCTACTGCTCTAAGTGGGAGGGACATTTTATGTTAGCAGTGAGGTACTTATAGTGTTCAAGAGGTCCTTCCTTTTGCTTCCTAGTCTTCGAGGTTCCTATCTTGTTTGATGGCTGGCATGTCAACACAAAGTACTTCCCATGTGGCGCAAAGGGCCACCGACCCTCTGTCCCCATAAACACTCACACAGACTCACTGTGCATAGAAACTGATAAATGACTTTGCGGTCTCTTTCCTCCTCCCATCCACGCAGGATTAGACTCAGGTGGACTACCACTCCTCTACAAAGCTGCTTCAGTCAAGCCTGACTCCACAGGTCCCCCTGCTGTCTCTGCTCATGCTCCCCCTGACTCCTCAATACCTGCAGGGTAAGGTACACATCTATAGCTCCAAGCCAGGTCCTCTCTAATCACATCCAGACCTATTGACCAACCTTATCTGCCATTTCTCCACCCATCCACCTGCATGAAAGTTAGCCCTTCTGCAGTTCCCCAAGCACACAGCAGTTCAGCCACCTGGCACTGCCAGGCACAAGCAAGCCTCTGACAGACACAGGAAATCAGGCGTGTTAAACTCCCGAGTGACCCCACTTACCTTCACAGCAGCCGGTGTGGAGGGACTGGTCAGCCCAGGTTAACCACACAGCAGCCTGTGTGACAAGCTCAGGGTAACCTCAGCGCGCCTTAGTTCCTGTCTACTCTGACCTCACCTTATCACCTTCAGGATTTTTTTTTTTATATAAACTGGCAACTTTCCTTCTGGGGCTTTTCCTTCTAAATCTCATCTCCAGAGCTCAGAGCCTGGCTTGTCTCTCTGTAAACACACATTCCTGGTTCCTCAGCACTCACCAGGTAACACAGTGTCTCTGCATGGGGGCTGGGAGTGTGGGTGATCTGACCACAACTATGGCATCTGCAGCTGGATGGCTCTACCACATCAAACCAAATGACACCCCTCCTCGCTCTTCACAGTAACAGGGGTCTGCATCACCTGCCCAGACGACTACACCTTCCGGAACCCCACTCCTGTCAGTCAAGTGTGGTCACCCTTATCAAATCTGATACTACTGGGACCGATTTTATACAAGTGGGTGAGAACCATGACTTTTCTTTATATTGGCTTTATATCTTTTGTGGGATTTAGTCCATGCTAGACAATCCTCACATACATCTCAGTGGTGTTTGTACGCCTTACCACGCTTTATCTGACTTCAGTCTCTTGCACCTGGTAGATTCAAAACACATTGGGTTTGGTGACGTCACTGAATGAAATATAACACTGTTAGGATATAAAAGGCCTGGGATGGCAGTAGCAGAACGCTTGCCTCGTATGAATGAAGCTGTCAGCTTTGGTTACTAGCAGCATAAACACAGGAACACACTGTCGTCCCAGCACTTGGGAGGCAGAAGCAGGAGGGTCAGAAGTTCAAGGTTTTATAGTGAGTTCAAGGTCAGCCTGAACTAAATTAGATACTGTCGCATTAAAAATATTAATGTGCAATCAATCTAATTTATTGGAAGAGTTTCTCAACTTCTTGCAAAATATAATGCAGTGTTATATGCAAAAAGATTTGAGGGAGCGTGGCTGGAGAGATGGCTCAGTGGTTAAGAGAACTTATTTCTCTTTCGGAGGACCAAAGGACCTCAGTTCGATTCCTAGCATCCATATGGCAACTCACAACCATCCATAACTCCCGTTTCAGGGGATCCAATATTCTCCTTAGGTCTCCTCAGACACTAGACACATACAGGGTACACAGACATACATGTTGTCTCATAATACATGTATGACATACACATACTTAAAATGATCATCTTGAAAACTGTTAAGATGTTAAGTAAACATTTAAATAAGTGACTATGTGGCTTCCACAATTCTATCAGGCAGCCAGTCACTCCATACTTAGGGACAACGGAGACCCAGAGAAGTTCAAGACTCCCCAGTTTGCCAAGATACCTGAATGGCATCTTCTGAGCCAGAGTCCCACAAACTAGAAGCATTTACAAAAGATTCACCCCAGTTCTGGGAAGGGCTCAGAGCTTGCGCTCATTTATAATCAATGATTCTACCCTGCAAACAGATAGAAAGACAGTGTTCCTTTTGTAAATTCTGTACTAATACCGTGAACTATGAATCCTGCACCATTCTAGGGAATGAGGAACACTGTTAACAAATAAATGTCAGAAGGCCTTCATCACCAAAGTTCAACGAAGAATTCACAGTCTGGCAAGTGCTGGGGAGTAACTCTATCAGAGAGTGACAGCCCTGGGTCTTGAACGTGTGTGTGTTTGTGTGTAAGTCTATGTGTGTCTTTTCAAGACAGAACTTACTAGGCAGCTCTGGTTGGCCTCGATCTCGAAATCCTCCTGCCTCTCTGGGGTTACAGATCTGTGTCAGTACACTCAGCTTCTGAATAGCATTTTTAAATGAAGGAATAATTTTTAGGGTCATGATGAACCCAACACTGTTCTTTACCAAGACTCACCACAAGGTGGCAGGATGAGGCCATGTTTTGCAAATGACAGCAGTCTAGCCAGACACCCCTCCAACCCACTGCTGATCCCAGCGCCTTTTTACAGCAATCTGGTTAAGACTCTTAAAATTTTAAAATTCCCCCCAAATTATTTTATATTTTATTTTGCTTTGAGATACGGTTCCATGCAACTGAGGATTACCTTAAACTTCTTGTCTCTACCTCTCAAAAGATAAGATTACAGGGCAGGAGACACCATACTGGGATTATATAGTCCTGGAGATCACACTCACACTCAGCATGGAAAGGAAGCAATCTACCTCAGCCCCAGAATCCTACCTTTAACATATAGAACCTGCTAGACTTACAAAAATCCTTTACTAGAGTGGTGGGCCTCCAGAAAATGGGGGCAGGAGTGTCTGCTTGAGAGACAAGTCTCACAAAGGCTAATCTGGATGTTCAATGTCCTCCCAAGGTTCAAAGCTAAAGCTCAGTTTTGGAGACAAACGTATTAGGAGATCCTAGTGGGAGGTCCTAAGGTCACTTGGGGAATGTCCTTGGATGGTGACTATGTGGTCTTACTCACCCCTTCTCTCTGCCTTCAATCTTGAGATGTACTCAGTCTCTGACACGATACGCAATCCCCGTCAGAGTCCAGTAGGACTGCCAAATCTTTGCTCTCAACTGGCACAACCACCAACAAGACGCTACTCTTTGTTGAGTCCGCCATGCTACACAGCAGAGCGGTGTCAGGGTCACAGTCCTCCTCCCTCCATCTATAGGCACTGAGATTACACGTGTGTGCAACCACACGTGTGTGCAACCACACGCAGCCAGTGGCCAGGACATTCTGTAGTACAGATCCAAAACTGACAAGCACGCTCAGGATTGAATAAAGCCTTTGCCTAATAATAATAATAAAAAAACCCAAAGTCAGCAGAGTTGGAACTCCTTCCCAGTGCCACCTGTGTCCTGCAATGGATCCACACTTTTTTTTTAAGTATGCAGATGAGCAAATCATCTTCAATACTGGACAGCTCTTACAGACAAAATGGCCCTGGGGCCTAGAGAGTAAATAGCCACACTCCTGCTGACGGGGTACTCTTAAATCTGGTTTGGATCTTCTCCAAGCACTCTGTAGTAATTTTACTTTCTAGGTCCTTTTCCGAAGGCCCTATGATCTAGATGTCTCTGGACAGCAAAGGTCAAAAATAGATATTTGCCAGGTAGGAAGTGTGGTAGCGCCTGGGACTGATTTTGAGGCCAGTCTGGGCTACGGAGCAAAATCTCACATCAGTAAATTTATAACAGCTAGTCCACAGGTTGACCTGGCTTCTGTTTGCAAACCCAACTAACTGTGCAACCATTTACCTGTTGGCCCTCTCCAGGATTTAGGAGGAGGGAACATTTCCTAAGGGGTAATTCCCTATCCCAAGCACCAATTCACAGCTGTAGTACAGTCTAGGAACATGTGCAAAGAACAATTTACAATATATACACATAGACATGCTTCTGTCTTTAGCTATGTAAGGAAATATTACTGAGTGTTCTTATAAAGTAAGATTTGCACAGTGAAGCAAAATTGCCTGGATGCTTGACAGGATGTGAAACGAACAGTGCTCTCATAGTTCTGACAGCTGTGTGCTGACAGATCCATGAGCTGCTTGGAGCTCTACCCTAAAAATACGTACAATGGCCATCATTAAAAGCATCACTCTGGGCTTGACAGGTACCGAGCTGCGCATTTCTTACTCCTTCCTAGGAAATAAAAGACTCAAGACATGTTATGTTCCCTATCAAAAAGAGCTGCATCTGCAAGGATCTTGTTGGAAAGGATAGGGCAACAATTTAAAATACACAGGTGATTCGAATTATAACATTGTTTCAAAGTGTGAGAACTTTGAGACACTCGAATGGCCACATTAATTCCTTACCTCCAGAACCTAGGAGCGCATAGCAGATACTCAGCAAATATCTCTTCAATGAGTGAACACCACACTAAGGAATCCTATTCATTGGCAATTCAATTTATCTGAGCTAGAGTTTCCATTTTGGGGAAATGTGGTGCTGGGGATCAAACCTGGGACCTTGTACCTGCCAAGTAAGCACCTATCACAGAGGAATATGGGGAAGTACTTCACAACTAGATTAATTCAACAACTTCCATCTCTGCAAAAAATCAACGTGATTACTCGGCACAGCAGAACCAGTAGCCTTTGGAAATCCCTGGAAGAATGGCCGAGCAATACTAGAAAAGCAGCTCTCCTGGCACCGTCACCAACCAGAGGGACTCCACCTGGACCCTTACCTCCTCCTTCTTCTCTTCCGGATGGGCGGCCCCATCGAGACTCGCGGGCAAACAGCTGTCACTACTTTCTCCTCCCTCACCACCAGCCGCGGTGCGTCCGGCATCCTGGAGGGACACGGGTCCTGGCTGCCTGTGGGCAGGGTCCTCAGTCCTTTCTTCACTGTCCGCTGAACTGAGGGACAGCACGCTGAGACTGCTGGGGCATTTAGTACTCCCTGGGCTCTGAGGACTTTGGGGTTTGGGCGTGGTGGGCCTCAGAGGGGTGGGGAGCTGTACAGGATCCACGGGAAGCTGGCTGCCAGCAGTTGCCTCATTGGAGGCTTGGCTCGACCCCTCTGGGTCTGTGAGAGTTGGTGAGGAGCTACTGGCACTAGGTTCATCGTTCCCCAGGGCCTGCGCACTTTTGGCTTCCAGGGGAAAGACCGCCGTGTCCACATCCAGGTGGGGTTCTTGAGCTACGAGGGGTGTGGCAGCGCACGGTGCAGGGATACAGGGTGTGGATAAAGGGCCACCACGCCTGGCATCTGGCTCCGCGCTGCTGCTGGTGCGGCGCGAGTAGTCATCGTGTAGCCTGTGTGACCCCAGCGGCGGGTTCGCATCCCCTGGGCCAGGACCCGGGCCAGGAGCCATACTCCTGGAGGCCTCCCGCTTCCAGGCTGCGTCCTTGACGGTGCTCACCAGTCTTAAAACCCGGTCGAAGTCCTTGGCCCTGATGGGGCTCCTCCAGCGTCTGGTCCTTCTCTGGGAGCCACCTGGCTTCTCGGAGTCAGCAGATGAGCTGCTCAGGGTCCTGGGGGGAACCTGCCTGTCGCCCGTCAGTTCCGTGAGGTTGGACGCAGACTTGCGCTTGAAGGAGCTCTTCAGGATGCTCAAGCTGTCGATGCTCTTGCTTCTGCGCGGCAGAGGGATGGGCTCAGGGTCGCTCACGTGGATCTCGCACAGGGCAGGCTCCGGTGCTGCCTGCCGCCCCAGGTCCAGCAGGCTGATGCGGCCCAGGCCATAGGCTCTGCGAATGCTGCGTGAGCGGTGCGTGCTCCTCTGGAAGGCATCCTCTGTGTCCTCAGGGTCCGAGCAGTCAGACCCGGTCCCATCCCCTGCAGGCCCCAAGGATGGGCACCTGCCCAGGCCCTTTCCCAGGATGCCGATGGTGCCATTGGGAGCAGCCCTTCCCGGGTCTCCTGCGGGCTCTTCCTTGGAAACATCTGCCCCCTCCCGGTTCTGAATTCCTTGTAGGACAGAGGATTTCAGTCTTTTAAAAGATCCCATTTTACGGAAGGAGGCCAGGGCATTCCACGTGGAAGAATTCCCCACGAGGACCACCGAGCGAGGCCTCTCTGGGTTGGCGTTCATCCTCTTCCGATTCCCCGAGAAAAGACGCACCAGCTTGGAAGGGCTGAGCCTGGTTTCCGCGGCTTCCGGGTCGCTGCTTGGGCTGCTTTTGCAGCTTCCATTCTGACATGCTGAGGATGTCACCATTTTGGGGGCCTTCGGGTTGGAGGCTGAACAAGTGGCCGTGGCACCCTGCCCATGGCCATTCTGAGCTGTTGTCATGTTCTTGGGGTGGGCAGCCTGGTTCAGACCCCCATTCACGCCCGCGACCAGAGGTCCCAGCTCCAGACCTTCATCTCCAAGGACGCCAGCCTGGCTTTCACAGCTGCTGTGTGCATCTGGATCCGTAGTCGCAGCTACTGCCTGCAGCACAAAACAAAGCCGGCATTTAACCATTGTCCCCAAGGAGGTGCCTCTACAGAGGGTGATCGTTCAACCTAACAACTGCTAATGGAAGAAAAAAGGAACGGCCCAGGACAAGACTGATGAATTAAGCATTACTTTAAAAATTTACTTTTCATCAAAGCAAGAATGGAAAGAATACAAATATATATACTCCTAACATGAGGAATGAAATGGATAGCTAGGAATGTACATTCAACAAACTCCTGAAATCCCGAGAGAGAACGCTGGCACGGAAATGGCGGGACCTTGTTCTCTGTGTGCACTGGAAGGGATCTTTTATTATCAAACACTGACTCCACAGTGACCTCCAAGCCTGCCCGCTGAAACACCAGCCTGCAAGGTAGCACCGCAATGAACAGGGAGCCGGGTTAGCGGACTCCTGAAAAATCTGTCAAGTGTCAAAGGAAGGCTATAACATACTTTATAAACCCGTGGAGAGAGCCACACAGCGTTACAGGAACTCGTGGCCCAACACACTTTGCCAGGGAAGCTCGAGGAAAGGCCCTAGGCAGACGACACCCAGAAAGCTCTACCTGTCCTCCAAGTGATGTGAAGAAATGTATGGGAGTGGGAGCATCAGACACTCAGATACAGACGTGAATAAAACGCCTTCTTCCCTTGTACATCCAAGCCCCCATACAACGCAACTGTGCCCATTCCCCCTGCCCGTGCCCATTCCCCCTGCCTGTGCCCATTGCCCCTAACCATGGTCATTCCCCTTGCCCATGCTCATTCCCCTTGTCCGTGTCCATTCCCCTTGCCCATTGCCCCTGCCCATGCCTTTCTGCAGCAGTACCTATCTTCCCAAAGTGAAAACATTGCATCTTTAACCTTTGCCATCAGACAAGTCTGGCTCAGACTTTCTCGGCCTTCACAGAATGGCTTAAATGCCATGGCCATTTTGTTCCCAATAAATGAATTCAGAACTGAGTGACAGATTACATAACTACAAAAGAACACAGTTCAGACAGTGCTTATACCATCTCTAGACCTTTGACGAAGGTCAAGCATAGAGACAGGCTCCATGCTGAGATCTTTACAAGTTTGAGGCCATCAGAAGGAACTCTGCTGTACAGACAATTGTACGGAGCCACATGGACAGGTGAAACATTTGTCTGGCGGTCCTGCTGCCAACCTCTCTGAAGGTTGCATTAAACTAATGTGGAGGGAGACAGAGGCACAACTGGGATCTGCATCCTGGGCATCTGCCTCCAATTCCAGTCCCTCCCGACCTTGACAAATCAAATCCCAGCTGCTTTTAGACGTGAGTCAAGGCCATTACCTCCAGCATACAGTCAAGGCAGCAGGAGAAAACCGTAGAGAGAACCTGAGGTTGGGTTTGATTTAGCTTACCGTTTTCAAGTTGAACACAATCTTACGTGAAGGGCAGCATGTTTTACCTGCTCCTGCACACCACTTCACCATTTTCTTTTCCGTTTGGTCCCTGCATTGTGCCCAGTGAGGGAGGATTGTTGGGAGAGCCAGGGGAAAACTGATAAAGGGTCCATGCAGCCTGGGATAAGGGAGCCCCCACTGACTCTGCCTGTGGGCACTTTAAAATAGGGATACTGATGGGCCTACTGTACTCTCTGCAGTGGGGAATTCTAATGGAGGGGGCAACCTGTGAGAGCATGCGGGTGGGGAGGAGCCCTGGGTTACATCTGAATAAGCCACAAGAGCAGAGTCTTGAATCCTCTCCCTGAGACTGGAGATGAGATCTGCAACTGTCTGAAAGGGGCCAAGAGTTGTTAGTTCATCCATCCATCCTCAGCAACATGGGAGTGTGCATATTTCCATCCCTCGGGATCCTAAATGAACCAGATAGTGAAGTATCCAAGTCCCTTCACGGGCAAGAACTCACTGCAGACTGAGTAGTCTTGCTTGTGTTGGTCACACAAGGGAAGGCAAGATTCCCGCCTTATAGCTTGGCTGACGTTAGTGACACGTCACCACAAGTAGAGGGCACCACAAGACCTTTTTAGTCCAGGACAAACCCTGTGGTAAGGGGACCCTCAGGGCCCAAGGGATGCAGAGAAGCAAGCATGTTGGGTAGTTTGAAAATACTGGTTAGAAGACACGGGGGCTAACGGGGGCTAGGCCTAGAGGCTAAACCCACTATCGTCACACAACTTCCAGGAAGCCACCTCGGCAACTTGCGCCTCATGCTGTAGTCTATAAAACAGGAGTCAGCCATCAACAAATCATTAAGCCATGATCCTTCCGCTGAGTGCAAGCAGCAAGGCAGGCCCCGTGAGGAATTCAAAACGGTGAGAGAGACTGGGCACAAGCACAGGGCTGCTGGGAACACAGTCCGCCTGGGAGGCGGGGAATCAAGGTGAACGGTCTCAGCTTTCAGGCAAAAGTTGGGGGAAGTCCTTAACTAGATACGTTGGTGCAGCTGCAGGGGTGGCCCAATGCAGTACGTGCTGGGAGTACTATGGGAAATGGGGCCATAGGTCTACATACCCTGCATAGAAAACCCAATTCTTTGAGACCAACCGCAGGGGTCACTTTCTCTGTGAAGGAGATGGCTTGTTCTGTGCTTCCACGGGGCTGGAGGCTTACCACATGTCCAAAGCATAAGGAGACGCGGGAAATACAAACAGATCTGTGTACCTTACGGGTGTGAGAAGTGTATCACTGCAATCTCACTGCACACTGAAGCCTGCTCAGGACGATCCTGAAACGAAGCTGTGTCGGTTTTTCTGACGGCCTCCTTGGTCAGGTGGCAGGTCATCATGATAGCCCATGGGAGTTTTCTCTTCTTTGCTCTAACTGGCAATTAAATCAGAGCTTCCCTCACACACGCCAGACAAGCATTCCACCCCTGAACTCTATCCCAGGTGTCCACCCCCCACTGATACCGTTTTGCTGGTATCTGTTTGTTTCATTACCATTTATTTTGAGACAGGGTCTCACTAAGTTTAGCTCTGAACAGCCATCCTCCTGCCTCGGCCACCTAAGAAGCACCATCAGGCACTGCCTAAACAGTAGTTTTCTAGGCTGAAGATGCTTGGGTCTTTACAACGCTAGTCAAGTATTTACTTTGAAACACATGTAAATTTAGATTCAGACTCCATAGCACACTTGCAACAGCCTGGGCACTTCCCAAGTCTTCCGCAGTGATGCCTGGAGAGGGCTTGGCTTGAGAGGACGAACGATGCGCTGTCTGTGCGCGAGCTGAACAAGGCCACTGCTGTTTACTGCTTTAGGGTGGAAAGTGGAAATCACAGGAAAAAATAAAAGCTTTCCTGGAATCTCTGAGTAACACACCAAGCTGCATTATTCCGATCTGATGCCTTGACCCCCATTAACTAACAAGGGCCGCAATTCAATTACTGGCTTTATGGCCAGCCTTCTAAATCACGGGAGCCCGGCCAGGGACGCCCGTGAAGAGAGCTACGAGAAAGAATCTGAGATGGGAATATTGTGAAATCCAGTTGCCCACAAGCTGGACTCCGGGGTGAATGAACTTTACAGCGGAACATTTCTCCCCACTTGTAATGAGAATTCTCTAAAAGCAGCTGTAGCCAGCAAACTTAAATTAGAACTGAAATTTGAAAGTGAGTGATAAAAACAAAACAAAACAAAACAAAAACACCCGCTGACTAAATGTAAATTGCAGAAAAACGTGATGCTGGTAGAAAGTGCATTGGAACCGGGAGTGTTGATGGAGTGGAAGTGGGAACCGGCTTTTCTGGGTTATGGGTACGGCCCGTGAGCACATCTAATGCCCTTAGGAGAACCAGTGAGGCTGAGCACTACCGTGCAACGCCACCCCCTCCATTCATTTCCATGTCTTTGGCTATGTTCAGGCACAAGTCACCAAAAATTCGTTAAAAGGAATATTCCAAAAGTAGACAATTCATAGATTTTTCTTTGTATTTTACACCATCCTTCTCTGTCCTGCCCAGGGCACAGAGCATCTCTCTGGCTGGCTTACCCATGCCAAACACACTTCCTTCCCTCCCGTGAGTCACTGAGTAGCCATTAGAACGGTTGTCGTGGCATTGCAGTGGTGAATTCAAACAATCCTCGTTTTCCTTACCCAAAGCACAAGAGGGGAGATGCTGGCAGTTCAAAAGTGCTAACGAAAGCACTTCCCTTACATGCAGGTAAACAAACAGCACCCTGCACTTACCGATCAACTTAAAGTTCATCTAAGGTTGCAGGCATTCACCAGGAGTCTCAACTGTTAGATGGGGGTTGGAAGCACAAGGCTAGTAGTGGGGAAAACGTTAACAGGTGGGCGTGGAATCTAGTCCAGCACTGTCCCGCACTGACCAGAACCTGGGGACAATCTCCCCACTTCTTCCCCTGGTCTCTGTGGTCACCAAATCTCAGAGACTATCCCTGCTTGGCACCAGGAGTGTGGCGCAGTGCGCTACCTTATCACTAGCCTGAGGCGCCTTCCTCCTGGAGGCTTGGCTCCTGGCTACCTCCTGTCTTGTATCTAGCTCTCCCCTCCCCCCTTCACTCTGTCACTAAGGTACTTCCTGATCTGCAGGTGGAGCGGTCAGTGAAAACTATGTCGTTGGCTGTAGCACTCCAGACCTCACCCCAGCCAGGTTCCATTCTGTTTAGATTTTGTTAGAGCTTATTTAAAAAATAATAATAATTAAATAACAAAAACCTGCCGGCCTGTGCAAGCTAGGCCAGCTCTCCACCTCAGGGTTACCCCTCCAGCTCACAGACTTCCCCACTGCTGGCCCTCTTCCACTCTCAGATGGCTCTCCCGTGAGTGCTGCTGTGGTCGCAGGGGCTCACAGTTCCTAACTTCCATGACTAAAGACATCCGATAGGTTTGTTCAGTAGGAACTCACAGTGGGAGGTGGTGTGAGCGTGGGAAGAAGGAGGCCCCTGGACTTCTGTGGATGGTACTGGTCTCTGCTTTGGATCCACCCTATCATATTCCAGGTCCTGTCAGGAGCTCTCAGTTGCTGGGTTCAAGTGACTGCCCCCTCTCTCCTCCAGCCTAGGGGTCAGCAGCACATCTGCCCCATTCCCGACTGTATACATAACCCTGTGCTGTCGTCTCTGTTCCAAACACCTAGAGGCCGTTGTTGTCCCTGTTCAAGAGGCATGTGCTTTCCCTTGACTTTATTAACATAGCTGTTCCTCCCTCTCTGAGGCAGGGGCCCTTTCTCTGGTTCCCAGCACCTCCCTGTGTGTAGCTCAATTGATTCTACTGTTTACCACCTTGCTCCAGCATCCTGCTCCTTCTCTGAAAACCTCTGAAGAGTGTGAGAAGCTCTACTTCTGATTGTGCTGTCCTCAGCATCCACCACGTGAATGACTGACAGACTGAGGATAAGGATGACGACGTTTGTTCTGCATACATCGGATATCCGAGATACATCTGAGGTCACATAATTCTTTTGTGGGAGCTATCCCATGTCCTCTAGACTATGCCATGCCGGTGGTGGCTACTAAAGCTACTGGGGACAAGAAAGACTGCATCAGGTGTGGCAGCTCAAGGCAATCCTAGCATTTAAGAGGCTGACACAGGAAGATCTTGACTTTGAGGCCAGTCTGGGTTATACAGCAAGTTTTGGACCAGCCTAGGCTAAATTCTGAGATGCTGTCTCAAAAACCCCAAGATAGACAGGAGTCAGGGTCCAGTCTCAACAGTTTTGTACATTCCAGGGTAGGGGCGTGTGGGTTAGAAAAATTAGGTGGGAGGAATAGAGATATGAAAGAAACACAGAGACATAGGATAGTACCAGGAGGGCAACTCAGTGAATACTGAATACTGAATCCATCCACATTTATTTTTATCCACTTATATACCCCAATTCAAAAAGGGGGGAAGAAGGCAAAAGACTGCTTTAACCTGACACAGAGGACAAACAGAACAGTATCCGCTTCAATACTTGAGACATCAAGCCATTATTTCCTGAGTTAAGCATTCTGATATTTTCGGCAAGATATGCAGTGAATCCATCTTAGACCAAGTATTCTGTGGGGCAGCCATTTCCTGGTTTAAAAGGAAGGGGTAGGAAGAGACTTGAACTCTCTGCCTATGGAGAGGGTGGAGCAGTCGGCCTCTATGGGCCACATCTTCATGTCCAAAATACCAAGTAACCACACCCTAGATCAGGATATCTTGTTTGGTGCCAACAACTTTGAAAGATGAAAAATAAGTTCAAGCTCTCTGGTCTTTAGCTAAGGTGGAGCAGAACTCACATCTATGGGCCCCATGGGTAGGTAGGTAAGTGGGTGGATGGATAGGTAGATGGAGATAGACAGACAGACAGACAGACAGACAGACAGACAGACAGACAGAGATGGCTATGGGGAAAAAGGCAGAAATGTGCAGCTAAAGTGTATTCCGATAAATACTAACATTCTAAATATCTCCCAACGTCAAGTATGGTCCTTCACCACGAACACATGCAATTCATTTCAGTTCGGGACCCAAAGAATGAAAAGCCCATGGCGACGCTTTGTTCCAGCTGGACCAGCGCACGTGCCTCCCCCACAGCGGAGCTCTGACCTTCCTGTCGCCTCAGCACTTTTCAGGACAAAGTCAGAGGCCAGAAGTTAAAATTTCACGATTTGAGAACTGGTCGTATTTCGTATGAGTAATGTGTTTCATACAGGAAAGAGCCTACATGGTGGGGGTGTCTTTCTAAAAATTTCATTTTATTCTTTATTGCATTTTAGGTTATTCCATCTACACCGAACGTATATAAGACAGCTACTCTTTCACTTTATCACAATTTACGATGTTTCTCTGGTCACATGCATCCGAGTTTCTAATTCCAGGGAGCAAAGTGGTTCCCTTCCCAGGCTCACAGGACTCCCTTCTTACCAGCTTCACTATGCACCAGCAGCTCAGGAATGGAAGGAGAACCCCACCCCCACCCCCCGTGGATCCGGGACTCAGCACTCTCCCAACTGTGGAGACAGGTGGTTTCTAAAGTCATGTGACTATCCAACTATTCGATGATTGAAATTAAATGTTTATGAGTTAGAAATGGAACTGTGGGTAACTGGGTAAGATAGAATAATTGTGTATTTGGAAAATGTGTAAATTTCATGCAAGCATGGCATGGCCCCAGGTATTTCTTATCTAGGTTATGGGGCTAAACTACATTCTTATGGCAAGAATGGGAAGAGAATGGGGATTTCAAAAGTTAGGATTTGGGTGGATTTGAGGAGGTTTTTTTGTTTGTTTGTTTGTGGCTTTTAAACAGGGTTTCACTATGTAGCCCTGGCTGTCCTGGAACTCACTCTGTAGACCAGGCTGGCCTCAAACTCTTAGAGGTCTGCCTGCCTCTGCCTCCCAAATGCTGGGATTAAGGGTGTGGGCCACCACCATCTGGCTCAAAAGTCAGTTTTAGATCTAAAGAAAATCTCCCTGCTGTCTCTGGAGTAGGGGGTTCAGGGAGGTGTAGCATGAGATACAGAAGCAGGCAGGTAATGTGCTTTGCTGGCCACACAGGGTACCAACCTTAAAGCTCAGAGCAGGTCCTGGCTCCGTCCCCTTCTTCCTTCATCTCACATGAACTCAGGGGCTCAGATAATTTTGAAAAACTGTCCCCTAAAATTGTCCAGTGGCTTGTCAAGGCTACCCACAGTTCCTCCACTTGCCTCACAGCAGGGGAAAAACAACAACAACAACAAAAAACTGAAG
The DNA here is from genome assembly GCF_982192425.1 of Myodes glareolus. Taxonomy (NCBI): domain Eukaryota; kingdom Metazoa; phylum Chordata; class Mammalia; order Rodentia; family Cricetidae; genus Myodes; species Myodes glareolus. Next base: position 25,856,861 of record NC_142037.1, on the reverse strand, counting down.
TAACTACCAGCCAAGGCCACCTAAGGCCTGCACAAATGCCAAGACAGATGTCACTGTGAAGCCTGTGCCGATGCCTGCTGTTCTCACCATTCAGAGGAGAGCTTTTCCAGATGGGTGGCCTTCATCTTGGAGGCACTTAGAAGGGTCACTGGGGCAGAAGCAAGGCCTCCGCTTGCTGGAGGCAAAGTGGCCAGACTCCGGGGCTATGTGCCAGTGGGCTCACACACTCAGACTGATGGCACCACTGACACAGAAATGCCCAAGAGGGACAGTACGGTGGTCCAGCCAGAGTTCAACTGGATACACGAATGACTGTGGATAGGGAGCATGGACCATCACTGTGTTTCCCCAGCACGTTTACATTTCTGAGGGTTTTTGGCTTGGCTGTTTGTACCAATTGTGTCTCTGGGTCTGCGGTTCGAGAGATGGACTCTCTGCTGGGTTTCCATCCAAGAGTATAGAAAGTTATTTCTCCATGGTTCAGGGAAGATCACAGCAAAGTGTTCCTGGTGTGGGAGGTCCTTCTGTCTAAGCGTTGCTTTTATTGGTTAATGAGTAAAGAACTGCTTTGAACCGATGGCAGGAAAGAACAAAACTACGCAGGGAAAGTTAGGCTGTTTGCTGGGCGGAGTCAGAGAGACGCCATGGAGCCCAGGCCAGAGTCAGACATATTGAAACTTTAGCCCGTAAACCACAGCCACGTGGCGATACACAGATTAATAGAAGTGGGTTAAATTAATATGTAAAAGTTAACCAATAAGAAACAAGAGTTAATGGGCCAAGCAGTGATTTAATTAATATGGTTTCTGTGTGATTTTTTTCAGGACTAAGCTACCCGGGCGGCCGGGAATGAACAAGCAACCCCCCCACACACATGTTCTGCAACCGTAAAGGGCAGATTCAAGAAAAGACCCTTCCTCCCGCTGTGCAGCCTGGCAACTCAGATCACCACGCCAGCACTACTGCACAGCCAAGACCCTTTCTGTTGTCACGCCTAACTGCCTTCCTCTGCTGGAACTAACAGGTCCCATGTCTTCTTGTAGAGCCCTTCACAACTCCTGGCACAGACCTTTCTAAGTCACTTGACGACAGAGCGCAATGATACACCAATGAATACAGCCAGTGGGAACCAGCCACCCTTAGCTCCTGGCAGCTCACCCCTCCCCCCCGCCACACGTCCTGGTCTGGCAGAAGAAGAGCTATGGCCACTTTGTTAAAAGGGGAGGCTCTGGTCTCTAGCTCCTCCTTGGGGACATTGTGCTCAGGCATAAAGCTCCTGGCAGCCAACGGGAAAGCCGCATCCTTACCCTTTTGGCTGAGAGAGCGAATGGGGCGCAACCTCAGGGGAAACTGGGAAAGAAGGAACACCCTCCCCCCCACCCCCCCACCCCCGTTTAAGAGACAGTTACAGGAAAGAAAGTTGACACAGAACTCTCAGGGCCTGGCCCTTGGGGAGCTGTGCTACAAAAAGGGACTCACAGGCAGCGCAAGACTTGGTCTCCATAAAGACGCACGGCCAAAGTAGCTTCTACAGGGGCCCCTGAGCTGCCAGCACATCCCGCTAGTGAGTTTAGCTACTCAGAGTATCTCAGTACCGGCACCCATTCCGGGTGCCAGGCATGCAGAGTCCTCCCTGTGAACAACCAAGGATGCCAGTTACATGGGTCGCCATGGTTTCAATGTCCCTATTAGGGTCTGACTGTGAAATGCCCCACTTGATCCACTGTTGGTAGCACTGTGTTATTCTGCGGAGCTTTTGGGGACTGTGGTCTTACAAGCAGAAACGGGTTGTGGAGGGCAGGCCTTGAAGATGATACCTGCTTCTTGCCTGCCTCTGTGACGTGATTCGCTGCCTCATGCTCCAACCCCTGAGACAGCAGTCAGCCCTACCATCATGGCTTCCTTACCAAGACAGACTTATATCCTTCGAGACTATGAACCAGAATCAATCCTCCCTCCCTTCAGTCGCCTCTGTCAGGTTTGTCACGGTGACAGGAGAAGTTGCTAATGTAGAGTCCTGCAAACCTCACACGGCAACTTATCTGACAGAGGAACAGCCTAAGCGACTGAGAACTGACCACACACCGAGGGCTATGGTGTATTAATAAATGTAACAAATGGACTGACTTGCAGAATAAATGGCCCTAACTACGGAAGTAAGCTTATCACTGAGAGTGTAAACTCGGCCTCCTCTTGCATTCTTCCATCTTTCTCCCTTGCCATGTGATGCCTCCCGCCATGTGAGGATGCAGACAAGAGCCCTTGACTCAGACCTTCATTGTCTAGATGCTGCTCCTCCATCATTGACTGAGGTGAATATACCTTTAGCATTTATAATCTCCCGGCCTGTGGTATTCTGTTACTGTGGCAGCAATGGACCAAGGCACATCAATGTCTTTGGTGGGCACCTGTTCTTTCCTCTACATCCTATGAATCAATAATGAGTAGGTAGGGCCAAACCCTGTCAGAGAACATTCCCCCATCCCAGTACCTCCTAGTAAACACAGGATGGACATGCTTCCCATGCCCCCGTGTCTGCTCGATTTCCACGTCATGGTTCTGTCATTGTTCATCTGAGACTGTCCATCCGCAGAGCCTTGCCCACACTGCCCATCTCTGCCCTGTGAGAGGCACCCAAACAGCACAGGGACACACCCCTCTTCCTTGGGTGGGACAGCACTGGCATCCAGCAGCGAGGAACATTCTGATGGGTACCTAATGAAACAGGACACGCTTGCTCCTGACTCAGCTACACAATGGCATCCCACTGACATGATCCTTTTACACAGAGGTCTGGATGTTCTCTCATGGTCATGGAACTGACAGGAAGTGGTGGTTGCTGCCACTGCCCAGTACTGTGAGAGGAAAATTCACCTCACAGGGCTAGTCCAAAGGTAGAGCCGCAAGATCATTGCTATTTATGCTTCACTTCAGCGCCACGGTAAAGAAAAGGGAGATGGAGAGTGTCAGTGTTATATTCTACCGGAAGAAAGCAATTCGACTTCCGCAAAAGGTAGGCAGGAAAACAAAAGAGATATCAAAGCTTGTGCATGTATTAAGTCACATGGCTCTCCCTCAAGGCACCCATATCCACATTTACTTCAAAAAAGAAACTGCTTATTTCTTTTCTTATATTTAACCAATTAATTGTGTGTATGTGTGCATGCATGCATGCACACGTGTGTGTGTGTGTGTGTGTGTGTGTGTGTGTGTACATTGTGACAGCGAACATGTGGCAGAGGCCAGAAGACAACTTGCAACAGACAGATCTCTTCTTCCACCCTCTGAGTTCTGGGAACCAAACTCAGGTCATCAGACTGTGAGGTATAAATACTCAAAACACCTATATGTCAAATTGCTCAGACTTTAAAACACCTCTTACCACAAAATGTCCATATTGTCACCCCAATTGGACTAATTTCATAATGCAATTAGACTACTTTCTAATCATGATGATTTTCAGCCTTACAGGCTTTAGCATCATCTGGGAAACAAGCCCTGGTGCACACCTGTGAGGGTAATGTTAGTTAGGTGAGAAGACCGACCCTACATCTGATGTCCGCTTTCCCTGGCCTGATGTTCTAGGCTGCACAAACAGGAGCGAGGTGGCTCAGCATCACCATCCGGCATCTTGCCTCATTCCTGACTGCATGCAATGTGATCGGCTGCCTCAACCTTCTGCCATAATGGACTGGGAACCAAAACAAGCCCTTTCTCCAGTAAGTTGCGTTTGTCAAGGTGTTTTACCACAATATCATAGCCAAAGGGAAGGAAACTAAGACGCTAAGAGTAACAGGGTTAATCTGTTGGTAATTACTCACTGGTAATATTCCAAAGTGAGTGAGTAGTCACTGTTCTAGAAAAAGAGAAACCTGAAGTGATCAGCAGAAGTCAGAGTGATAGCAGACACGGAAAGGAAGAGAAGCAATGTCCTCTTTCTTCTCGGTGTGACAGAGACTCTTTACAGTCTTGAAGTGGCAGCTGCGGTGGTCTGCATAAGAATGGCCAATAGATCCATACTTGAATGCTTAGGCAGTGGCATTAGGGGGTGTGTCTTTGCTGAAGGAAGTGTCACTGGGGTTGTGCTTTGGGGTTTCAAATGCTCAAGCCGGGCCCAGTGTCTCTCTTCCTACTGCCTGCTGATCTGGACTTAGAACTCGAGGCTCTCTCTCCAGCACCACATGCTGGGCACTGCCATGCTTCCCGCCATGTTGCTACCTGACGAAACGGCTGCGCTTGTAAGCCAAACCCAATTAAGTGTTTTCCTGTACAAGAGTTGCCACCGTCATGGTGTCTCGTCACAACAATAGAAACCGTAACTAAGACAGCACCTTTGTCTCTGGCATTCATTCTCTGGCGGCTTCCTCTGAGGGCTCTCAGCCCTCATTAGGCTTCCTAACACACGTGGCCACATTCCCCAATTTCTCAACCCAAGGATCTGTCCTCAATATTGCAGACAGAGGCAAAACCACAAAGGCCCCCCACACAGAGGTAGGCCTGCAGTTTCCTGTGCTGCCGTGGGTTCCCACACATGAAAAGGTCAGACTGCTGTGATGTTAGCTCCTCTAACCTGCTGCCCAGAGCTTCTGTGCATGCTGCCTCCAACTGGATTGATCTGATGGCTGTCTGCTGTTCCTCTTAGGACTAAAGGAGAGCAGTGACAATCCAAGAGCAATGATCATAAGTGGCCATTTCCTGAGCCTCTACCTGCCCATCCAACACAAAGTCAGGCTTTCCGCTGGTTCAATAGCTGGCAAACTGGACATAGAATTGTACTTAAATTTCACTAAAAACAAAAACGAAACCTGGCATCATCTGCCTCGCCCCCAAACTATCAGAGTTAGACAGCTCGTTTCTTTTCCACACTCTTCAGGACTTAGGATGACGTGGCAGTCACTCTCCAAGTCCCAACGGTCCCTCTTAGACCAACTGTCCTGATGCAAGAGGATCTAGAGATCTGACAGCCATCTCAGCAGCCCCTGGAGCGGTTACATAAACAGCTCAGGGCCACAGGCAGTAAGGCCACCTGCAGTGACAACCAAGACAACTGTCACTCCAGGGGACAGCTTAGGAAGGAGCACTTGCCTGAGCAAGCTTCCTCTGACTTGCTCATTTCGCAACAACGAACGTCAGGTGAGATGTCAGTTGTTCATGTCCTTGCTCAATCACACACCAAATGTTTGCTAGGCTCCCCCTGCCTATGTGACATTAGAACCAATACTGGTATTAGGCCTGGCAGGAGGACAACAGCCAGCAAACCCATCCTAGCCACCTCAGAGTGTCTGGGGAAGAATATGTGATGCCAGCAGCGTGGACAGTGTGAGCATCCTCATCTGCACAGCTGTCACAGCAGACAACTGCAAACTCCAACAGTCTGAAGCGGACCCTAGCTGAAGGAAGGTGGATAAGGGGAGGACACTGGAGCATCCAGCGGTGTCAGGCAGCAGATGACCTCTGCAGATCATAGGAGAGCAACACTGAAGGCTGCCAAAGCATAGCTAGAGGTAAGGAGTGCCATCAACAGGACCTGATGCCGGATTGTGTGTGTATGTGTATGCGCATGAGCATATGTGTGCATATGCCTGAGTGTGTGTGTGTGTGTGTGTGTGTGTGTGTGTGAACGTGGCAGGGACAGGAGTGAGTCTAACATCAGGTAAGGTTTCAAGGTGTAGTGTACAGGCTCACAGAGGCCTTTGGGATGCAAGTGAAGGGGGTGGGGCGTGCAAAGAGTCCAGTTTTAAATAGACCGACTTGGGAGAAAACTGAAAGCCAATACCCTTGGTGAATAAGGATCCTAAGCAAAGTGTAGGATAATCTTACATTCATCCGATCATCTGAATATGCAGGGAAGCCTTCAGTGGTATGCAACATCCATGAGAAAAACTTCATTAAACATGTTATCCGAGACACCAATCACCAACATTATAAAGGCCATGTATAACAAGCCATGAAGTCAATAGTTAACAGCTACAAGCTACCCCTCTGAGGCCAGGAACAAGGCAAGAGTGCCTAGGCTCCATAATGCCAACATGATCATCAAAGTCCTACCTAAAACAGTTAGGCAAGCAATAAGAATTAATGAATCAACCAGGCATGACAGCACATATTTACACTCTCAACACTTGAGGGTTAGAAACAAGATGATCAGGAGTGCAAGGTCATCCTTGGATACATAGCGAGTTCAGGTCAACCTAAGTCATATGAGGACCTGTTTCAAAAGAAAAAAAAAATCAGAAAAGAAGTTGTATTATTCCGGCCTGGAGTGTCATGCAGAGAAAACTCTAACAGACTACAGCTGAAACTGTTGGAAAGAATACACACCACTGCAGGGCTGCAGGATACGGAATCACTATATGAAAATCAATAGTCTTTCTATATGCTATACGCAGACAATGAATTATATGTATAGAGAAATCAAGAAATATCCTATTTGCAAGAGCAGTTTCAAAAAAAAAAACAAAAATAAATTTAACCAAGGAGTTGAACACAGATGGGAGAAGCGGAAGAGTACTAATATAAAAACAAGCATAGTAAAAATGTTCATATCCCCCAAAGTGATCTATATAGTCCATATAATCTCTACAACAGCAACGAAGGGAAAATCTGAAAATTCATATGCAACCAACCATAAGAGGAATCCAAATAGACAAAGCTATTTTTAGATCCAACTACCTGATTTTAAATCACAATTAAGGCATCATAATATTGGCATGAAACGGATATACACAGCAGCAACACAGGGTGGGGAGCTGCCCTCGTTTCTTTCTCTGCTGCTATGATAAAGCACTATAATAATTAGCAGCCTACAGTAGGACGTTTATTTCAGCTCACAGTTCAAGGTACAGTGTGTCAGGAGGGGAATCCAAGGCAAGAGCTTGTCACATCCCATGCACAATCAGCAGAGAGATGAATGCAGGCCTGTTCCGCTCCCTTTCTGCACTTCCGCAATTCAGGGGCCCAGCCAGAGAATAATCTCACCCACAATTAAGATAGGTTATCCCACATCAATTAATGCAATCAGGACAATCTCCCACTGGCACGCTTGGTAGCCCAGTATCCAGTTGATTCTAAATTCTGTCAAGGTGACAATGAATGCTAGCCGTAACAAGAGCCAAAAAACTAAATCATGCACACATACATACTTAATATATTCAACTCATACTTGACAAAGCACCAAAAATGGAGACTAGACAGTGTTGCTTGTTAAAATGGTGTTGGAAAATGGCACACTGCACACCAAAGAATGAAAACAAACCTTATAGAATACATGAACTCATTTCAAAATCAATTAAAGACATCAACATAAGGGGTTGGCAGGGTGGATACACATCCTTGATCCCAGTGTTTAGAAGCAAAGGCAGCTAGATCTCTGTAGGTTCAAGACCAACGTGGTCTACATAGTGAGTTCCAGGATAAACAAATCTACATGGTGAGACCCTGTCTCCAAAAGGAAAAGAAAACAAAAGACTTCAGCATAAAACTGGAACCATAGCCAGATGTGGGGCACACCAATAATCCCAGCATCTGGAGGATGGCACAGGAAGAGTCCGAATACATAGTGTCACATAGAGGGGATCTGCTTCAGAAAGAGAAAGGAAGAAAAATCATGTGGAGTTCAACTCATTGGTAACAATAGTTACCAAGCGAATACAGTTCAAAATGGAAAATACCCGAACAGACAGTTTGCCTTTTTTAGTTTGTTGTCGTTGATTCTCTTGAGACAGGGTCTCATTATGTAGCCAGGCTGGTCTTGAACTCACTATCCTTCTGTTTTCCCAGGACTGGGATACATGAGTGCATTACCACACCAGATTAATAGTGTTCTAAAGTACACATACACGTGGGGCCAGCGAGGAGCACATATGTACCTTCAGTCAAGACTGCAGACTTGAGTTCATTTCTAGGACCCACATGGTGGAAGGAGCCAACCAGCTCTGAAAAGTTGTCCTCTGCCTCCCTATGCATGCCATGGTGTACATGTGTAAGCACATGCACACATGCACATGCACACACACAATAAAGAAATGAGATTAAAAATATTTTTTAAAAGAAGGGATACAGATGGCCAAGAAATCTACGAAAAACTTTTCAACATCAGAAATCAAAACTACAAGAAGCTACACTTCACAGCACTCATGGAGTCTACCTTCAAACTCTGAGAGACAGCAAACATTAAGAAGGATGTATAAAGGAGCCGGGCAGTGGTGGCGCATGCCTTTAATCCCAGCACTCAGGAGGCAGAGGCAGGTGGATCTCTCTGAGTTCGAGGCCCGCCTGGTCTACAAGAGCTAGTTCCAGGACAGGCTCCAAAGCTACAGAGGAACCCTGTCTTGAAACCGCCCCCCCAAAAAAAAAAGAAAAAAAAAAGAAGGATGTATAAAGGAGAGGAACCTTAGTTGGGAGGATAAGGTGGTATAGCTTTTATAGAAGAGTATGGAGGTGCTTCAAAGGAGACCAGCTGTATCATTCTCCTCCCCACCTCTCAAAAGACCTGTAAAGAGATGCTCTTTAAAGAGATGTATGTCTTTCACCTCATGCTCACTGCTTTCTCAAAACAGCCAAGATGTGGGACCAACCAAAATGCAAAAGGGTGGAGAAGTGTGGGACCAACCGGAGTGCCTATGGGTCGGGGACTGTGAGCCCAATCAAAGTGCTAATGGGTGGAGGAATCTGAGACCAACCAAACTGTCTATGAGTCAGGGAACATGGATGGAGCTGTGTCTGGTGGGGGAGAATTGTCTGTATTCTGTCAATCATGTTTTAAATAAATGCTGATTGGCCAGGCAGGAGGTGTAGGTGGGAAAGCCAGACAGGAAATGGAAATGATGCAAGGAGAGCAGGAGAATTCTGAAAAGGAGGAAGTTGATTCCTCCCACTCCTGCCCAGGCCACCGAAGCAGCGGGATGTGAGCTGCCCAGATGAAAAAGGTACTGAGCCACATGGCTAACATAGATCAGAACAATGGGTTAATCAAGATGTGAGAGTTAGCTAATAAGTGACCTAATGGGCCAATCAGCTTTATAACTTAAAGAGATCTCTTGTGTGATTTTTCTCTGGGACTAAACAGCTGGGGGAACAGGGCAGGACGAAAACCCCCAACAAACAGGCCCACTCATGTTACATGTGTCAGAGAGAAAAACAAGTCCTATAAGACCTCACTCACACGTGCAATTGCAAGTAGGATGGTGAATGCCAAGGATTGGAGGTTTGCAGGAAGTGGGGAGGCCTTAATGAAAACACACTGAGTTTTTGGGGGTTTGCTTCATGCAGTGCCATGCATACTCAGCAAGCTATCAGCAAACTCTCAGTAGATTTGCTCACTGTTAATCAGTAAAGCTAAGGAAAACACATACCTCCATTCTAGGTAGGTATTTAGGTAAGTGGGTGGGTGGACAGATAGATGGGCAGGTGGATAGGCAGGCATTGTTTTTCACAACTTGCAAGGAGAGTGCTCAGGAGGTAGTCACAGATATGTCCTGGGCCTGACACTGACCAGCCATCTAAACATGAGACATGGACCCTCAAGTTGCGCTGTCATTTGGACAGCAACCAGCACCGGAAGGAGCAGACTGGTACTGTGGCCCTAGGACCCCCTCTGAAGGGACACAGAGAAAGGCAGCCTGAAGCAGGGAGCCCAGTATGAACCAACACGCAGGGACCCACGGGCAAGAGGAGCCCCCAAGCTATGATACTAGCTGCTAGACTGCACAGTTTTACTTTATCAAGTAACCTTTGGCTGGGACGGCTGTTCCAACTCCTAACGTCCACGCCTGAAGCGTGTGGTCATAAAAACACATTCACCTTGTAGTAAAGAGAAAGTGAAGCTAAAATCGTACACTTCTGGTCATCTGAGATGACTAAAAGTCTAAAGGACACTTAAGAGAGCAAGAGGATGGCCGTTTTCAGTATCCATCCTGGGTATTATTGTGGTCATCAAACTGATTCCTAAAACAACACTGGCCACTAAGCACAATGGTCCCCACTGTTGTGTTGGTGCCAAAGGCCCCAGAAGTCACAGGTCACATGCTCTCTAGAAGATAACCTTGTCAAGAAGGCAACAAAAATGCTGGACATGGTTCACACTAGTGATCCCAGCACTCACATGGCAGAAAGACAGACATCACGGGATAGAGGCCAACCCGGGATACAGAGTTAGACCATGTTAAATAAAAACAAAAAACGGCAATGAAAATGTAGCTCATGATCCTACTTCCAGGACCTCTGTGCTTCAGTCAAAGTATTTCAACAAACTTTAGGTTTCAAAAGAAAACTATAATCCTCCAGTCTTCAGTGACGGGGCCTCTTCAAATGGAGTGGCTTCAAAGGGAAATGCACAATAACTTCTGAACAAATTTGTTCTTAATTTTCCCTTCTCTCTACACTTAGAAATGCCCTTTTTTCCCAACAGTTGATTAAAGCTATAGAGGCAGTGGGATCATCAGTATTTCTTTTGACCAAGGGCCTATGTCAAGATTCACTGAGACACCAGTTTGCCACAAAGAAGAAAGTCAGGCTAAACCTATGGGTCGCTGCTTCTTATGGTGGGAAGCCCCAGCACTTCTCACTACTGCAGTCTCCCAATGCATAATTTATTAGCTAGCGTGAGCCACCATCCACAGGAAGAGAAGGTAGCTCTCTGAGACCCTGGTCCTGTTTGTTTTGCTCATTGGCTTCTTAGCAGTACAGAGAGGTGATAAACTTAACTCTAACCTTGATTCTACAGTCATTCCAGCCAAAACTGGAAATCCAGTGCATAACCAACACTGGAGGGTCCACCCACTTGCTGCAGGATGGATGCTTTCCTGGTATCCAGTTGCCTTGCCCCGAGATGCCCACTATTTGCAGAGGGACAGTATCAGGTCTTTGATTCTGAAAACACGCAGTGACTTTGAGCTTCACAGGACAACAATCACCTCCCTCCAGGCTGAGGACAAAGATTTCAGACTCAAATAATTGTGGTAGCTTTGACACAGACAAGCCTGCCACTTCCCCACTGACTGCCCTTCCACAGCATCCTCCCACCCCCGCAAAGCCAATAAGGCCCCTCCTTTTAGATGACTACCAGGAACAACAGACTTTGTACAATAATAGACAGAAGGACTGTCAGAGAAAGGAAGAGGGAGGGAGGGAGGGACAGACAGATCGATGGATGGGTGGAAAGAGAGACAACTGCAGTGGCCCCTTCCTAGCCTGATGTTTAATTTTACACAGTTTCAGCTGTATGCAATCACGATGAAGTCTTTCCCTCTTAGTAACTTCACTTGTAGAAAATGAAGGATCAGTTCTTCCTTCAGGGCTTGACAACCCTGATATTTGCTGTCTTTCTTTCTAAGCCTTAAGTTAAAGAAAACATTTTACGGCTTTCTTTGTCATATGCAATACCAACACCCCAATACTCAGATACAGTGATGCTTACCAGATACACCATAGCACGGCTACTTCGAGACTGTAAGAGAAAATATACTGACAGTAATTGGTGTAATTGTTATGTTTATTACTGTTAATAACTAACTGTGCCTAGTTACAAATTAAACTTCACCATAGGGATATGTAGCACAGATGCAGAAAACACTACACACCACACACACACACACACCACACAACCATGGCACACATCAGGTTGGTGCTATGCAGTTGCGAGTATGCACTAGATTTGGCCCTTGTTACCCAGAAAAGCAAGGCTACCACATCCTGTATTTTCACTTTCATTTTACAGAGGTAAAAGTCTAAGTCCTGAAGTCACATCCTAGGCAAGGAGCTGCCATTTGCACCAGGAAGTCTGACCAGTGTATTCTCTTAATCCACTGAAACTGCCTTGGGCTATGAGGAGAGAATCCCCTTACAACACCGGAGATTCACCTTTAAAGTCACATAAATGTATTCTTTTCATATGACTTGTACGTGTGTACGTTTGTATGCATATACACACACCACCAATGCCTTCCATCTCACATGACTACTATCTCTTTTTTTAAGTGCAGAAGACATGAAAATGCTGGAATTCTTGTGCACCACTGATGAGAATGTATAATGTTAATGACACTATGAAGTCTACTTTGGAAGGTCCTCAGAAAAGCAAAGCAAAACAAACAAATACAGAAGTCTTATTTGTTCTAGCAATCCTCCTGTGGATAAACTCCCAAATGAACTGAGGACAGGAGATAAAACAGGTATCTGTAAACATGAATTTACAGCAGCATAGTTTGCAATAACCAAACAAAAGTCTTGATCCAAGTGTGTGTGCATGGATGGATGGATGGACGGACGGACGGACGGACGGACGGACGGACCAACAGATGAAACTGTGGCATATAAACAAAATAAAATACTGTTCATCCCAAGAAAGCAAGGGCACTTTGATGCATGGATAAACAAGTGGCTTGGAGAGCTAAGACAGTCACACAGGCAAACATTGTACACTTACGTGAGGTACCCAATGAATCAAATGTGTAGAGACCCAAAATTGAACGGTGCTGTCAGAACACATCAGGGAGGGGACATGGGAATGCACTGTTTCCCAGATTTAGAGACTCGGTTTGAGAAAACGAGGAAGCTCCGGATGAAAATGGGGAATGTTGTGAGCAAAACGACCAAGGCTGGCTCACCCCAGAATGCTCAGAACGGTATCTTACATTAAACAGTCCTCGCTACATTGAAACAGGGTCTGCCTAAAACAAAACTCACAAAACAATGTTTTTAATAACTTACCAGTTAAATTATTAAAAATTTCCAAACTATAGTGGATTCATGGGGACTCATAATTAGTTTTGGATGTTCCTGAAGGCTGTTTCTTCAACTTTTCCATCAGCTAAACAGGGTTAGCTACAGAGACCCCAGAGGCCCACTGTGAGGATTAAACCGTATTATTTACTGACAAGGTCTAACTGTAACTGCTGCTTGCCCGCTGTTATCACAGACAAGGCCTGTGGTCTGCCTCACTTTGAGCCCTCTGGTATCCCTGGTAATCCTAACTCACCTATGAGCTTCAGTTTTGGGAAATGCAGTTCTCTGGTTGCCATCCTGGTACTGAGAACCCCACATTCAACCAAGACATGTGCCAGGATTCCCGGAAGACACTCCCCAGAACAGAAGGCTAGCAGTGGATGACTGCAAACTGCTCACGACAGGCTCTTTCTTAGTCAGCCCCAGTCACAGCAAACGTATACTGCAGAGTCTGACCAAGGAGAAGCTCAGTAAATACTGTATGGAACTTGGATGAGGACAGAAAGTCTCAGGCTGTGGTACAGCTCATGAGAACATGCTAAAGTAATATGTGCAAGGCCCATGGCTCCACCCCCAGCACCCCCAGCACCGAAAACACAAACTTCTGAATCATCCGTACTTTCTAATATAAAGAATTGCTTTCCGGTTTCTTCTCTCACATACCACCTAAGAGAAAGAAGTCCAGCCCCAGAACCGGAACATACAGCGAATTTGAAGCCAGAAATGACCCTTACACCAAGTGGGTTCCCGGGACTGAACTTGGGTCATCACACTGGGCAGCATGTACCTTAGCCTGCTTAGCGATCCCACCATCTCCCTACCCCACTTCCTGTTTTCCAGAACTGGTCATGAGGTGAGAATGTGGCCTGCGTCACTGAAGTCTTCATCCTTCATCCACACGCAATGCTCATCAGACACCGCACAGCAGTCTGCACACAGAGTCAGGTCCTCAGCAGCAGGTTCGGGGAAAACAACGCAGGTTCGATGAGTCAGTCATGACACACACCGACTTTACGGAGCTCAGCCCAAGCATGTGAGACTGTACGTACAATCCTGAGAAGAGGTATGGGGAAAGCTAGGACGTCAGTTTGACTAACGGTCCTGGCATTGATTTACGCCACGTCCTCTGTAAAGTGGTCCTGGCAATTCTGGGATCAGGATGTGAAGAAGACCCTTGGCCACTTCAAGTTCCCCTCTGGAATCTTGATGATAAGGTCCCCTCCACAAATCTGTGTCTCCCCTGTGTTGCATCCTCCTCCTCCCTTCTCCAGTCCCACCCCTAACAAGGTGAGCAGCTTTACCAGAAAGAGGGGCGCGCGGCACACTATGTACATCTCTGGGGAGAACCTCACTCCCTCGGCGGCATGGAAATTTCTTCCCATGAATATGGAGTGCACAGAGAGTTGAAGACTAAATGCCGATAAACGGTGACAGGTCTCTTCCTTCAGATCCTGCGTCTATTATTTCCCGTCTCCTCCTACTCCCTTCAGCTGGTTTCTCTTCCTGCCCCTGACAACAGCGGAGCTACTTGCTGTCTCCATGGATAGGCACCTTCTGGGGTGCACCGCACATGGGCTTTGTTCTCTCCCGCTTTGGCGCAGTGTTTCTGAAGTTCATCCATGTTGTAACAATGCCTATTTTTAGAATGGGAAAGTAAATGGTTCGACAATCTTTGACTCCTGTACCCTTTGATATCTCTACATTTACCTTTGCCTTTTTAAAAAAAAATAACAAGCAAGAATATAATTTGTTTGATTTATTTACTGTTTCTCTCCCTACCCCCGCCTTGACCTGGAACTTACTAGGTAGCTCACCCTGGCCTTAAACGCAAAATCTTCCTGCCTCAGGCTGTGCCACCAGTGCTTGAAGGAAACAAAGGCCAACCCAACAATGGTTTGGACAACAGTTTTGACACTCACATCCACCGTAACATTCGGCTTCAAAATACAGCCACTGGGTAGACAAAGTACAATAGACTCCTCTGGAAGAGAGAGACTGAACTCTTACTGAAATGTACACTCCGGCAAAATCAATGTCAGGATAAGGCAGTTTTAGTCTGTGACTGAAAGCTAACAGTTAATGATGCTCACGAACAAACATGCTGTCCAGCAAGGTTCGGCTTTCCACCTTAAAGAGGGACCGGGGTGGAGTCAAAGAGCGGGATGGATTCTAACAAACCAACCTGTGCAGCAAACTACAGAGATTTTTTTTTTCTAACTGTAAGAGTTTGTGATTCTAAAGATGTAAACATACTCTAAACATTAAAACATTTTGTAAACAACATAAAGGCACTGAGTCTCTTAGGAGGAGGCTGGCATCTCAGATGCCCTCTGGTAATTGCTGGAGAGCTGCTGTGACTGGCATTCACTTAGCTTTGATGAATTCCAAAACCTGCATTAGTTCCTGTATCCTAATGGCAGCATGTAGGGCAGGCCCACATAGTACGGTCCAGGTTCTCGCATGAGAAGAGGATGTGAAACAGCCCTCCCCTTCTTGCCTGACATGGGTCCAGTTTCCAATTCTAACCCACAACTAGGAAAGCAACAATGGACAGCCAGCAGAATGAAAAAGAGTAATACCAGCCCTAGAGTAGCTCCAACGAGGCTCAACAAGACAGCCGTCAAAGTCTCTTGTGATTGTGTTGTCTGAGTCTGAAATTTGTAAATCAATTTATCTCTCTCTCTCTCTCTCTCTCTCTCTCTCTCTCTCTCTCACACACACACACACACACACACTTCCCACTTTGCTAGAATCCAACTTTCTAAACAATGTATAAAGATGGGTACTCAGGAGGCAGAGGCTAGAGCACTTGAGTTTGAGGTTAACCTGTGCTACACAGTGGTATCCTGTCTTAAGAAGTCAAAGTAAAAAACTGAAGATGTATCTTAGGGGTAGAGTCCTTGCCCATCATGTGGAAAGCCGGGTTTGATGCCCATAACAACAAAAATCGATACTCCAAATAAATAAATAACAACTTCCATGGCTATGTTTCCAAGTGAGAAGAAGCTGGAAGGCGCTGACATTTAGTTCAATGAGTACAGCGGCAAATGAGGTGAGAGGAGAGAAGAGGAGAGGGGGACCCTGGGGGACTGGAAGAACAAAGCTGGGTTCTGTTTTGCAGGGCTCAGGACTCAGCACTGGCCTTGTGCACACCAGGCAGACACTGAGCCACCTGGACATCTGTGGAGGACTAGTTCCGGACATCTCCCTCACCTGGTACTGAAGTCCACAGATGCTAAACCCTTACTGTCAACAAGCACAGCGTTTGCTTCAGCCCAGGCATGCTGTCTGTCCTGTATACTTCAAATCACTCAAAATCGCCATTCTCAACTATCAGTGTCAGGCCAATGCTCGCCATAGTTCTTTTTCTCAAATATTTCCAACCTGCAGCTGGCTGAATCTGAGGCTACAGAATCCAAAGGCTATGAAGGCTAACCGGTTGTATGTGTTTTTCGGGGGATGTCAGCCCAAGAGAAAACTCTGCCCCTGGGAGAACTGAAGAATCAGAAGTTTCAAGCTTCCTAGAAATTCTGTTGGTATCAATGGCCACTTTTTACTTCTAATGTATAATGTAGTTTTAAAATTATCCAAAACACAGGTGATAGATGGGTGGATGGATGGCCAAACTTTCCAATACTAAGCCAGAGTCAGGAGAACTGGTCTACCCAAAGTGGGTGTCACTCCCCAGGACATCACACACTATTTTGACTTGCTAATTCACTGTGATTTAGGCAGGTTACAAGTTAATTTGTGGATTTTTCCTTTTTGTTCATTAGAGATGCCAACAGTTTCTGCCCTTCAGAAAAAAATGTTACAAGAGCTATGATTTTACCTACAGAACATTTCCCAGTTTGATTTCTAACGTGGCAATCTTTTTCAAGTCTTTCCCAACAGAACATATAAATCTCTTCAGTGGTTTGGGAGCCAACGCTAACACCCTGTGGCATCCACATTAGGAGTTAACTTAATCTAAGCAAATCTCTGACACGTGGTCACAAAATGCTTGCAGGGAAGCCATGCAGGGACATTTTGAAATCTGCACTTTGACCAGCTCAGTCCTCTTCTCAGTCACTACTGGTCAGCTCACACTTTCTGTCTTTGCAATATTTCTAGTGAGACCATTTGATGATAAAAATGTTTATGTCACCGTTATTTTCATCATACAAATGTTACAAATAGTTTTAGCAGTTAGGGATGGTTTTTAAAGACTAGAAAGGTAAATCATATTTTTTTCTAAAGATGAAAAATGTTTAAAAACCAATCCAATTTTATCAATTCTGTAAATGTAAACACCAGGAACACCCCAATCATTTTTCTGTCCCACTGTGACTACAGTTACCTTTCACTATATATGAGGTCCACCAAGTCAAAGACACCTACAGAGGGACCCAAGGCTGCCATATAGTAGGAAACAAAACCTGACTTCTTCACCACATGACAGTGTCTCTCAAAACTCACCTCGTTCTGCAAATGTCCAGTGTGATCTCACCATGCACAGTCCCTTAGTGACAGTAAGACAGAGCCAGTGAGCATCTGGGCCAGCATCATACAGGAAGTGTCAGAACCGCTGCCTATAAAGCTGTCACCCCAGTGATTTATTTACAATTACCCTGCCTTCGGATCTCTCAAAGCATCCTTGTGTGTGTTCAGTTTCCTGTGCACTGAGTTCCTGCAGCACATCTCGGGGCTGCTTCCTTGTGCTTCGTGCACGCTCTGCAAGAGGCGGAACAACAGCTCTGGATACGCCTAGTGCCAGGAACAACAAATGCTTGGAAAGCATTAAGTGAGCAGATAACGTGAAAAGAACACTAGACATCTGTGCTACACAAAGAAGAACATTTGTGATGTGCTCGAGAAAGAGACAGCTATTTCTATTGGATGTTACGAATGTTATGGTTTCAATACGAAAATAAATAGTACTGACTATCTGCATATTAAATGTAAGAGACAATGTAAGTGTCAGTGTGTTCCCAAGGATTGGAGAAGAGTACTTCAAAGCATTGCTTACTTGTAACCGGGCCACTTGATGTCAGGTCTGGAGCCCTGTGGGAGAGTGCTGCTTCCAATCGACCTCACTGGGTACTTTGTAGAAACAACACCAAGGTACCAGCTGGCAACCCCGCCCAATGTGCTGGATGTAAGAGGCTAATAGAAAATGTTCCCCGCTCGAATGTTTTGAACGCTGCACTGCATGCTGTGACCTCAGTAGGGTTTCTTGGCATGTCAGTATTAACAGATCCAGTTGTAGTTCTCCCCATGCAGCGGCCAGCCACCAAATGTGGAACGTAAAATGTTAGCTATATTTTTAACAGATCCACAAATGAAAACAAAATTTACGTATTATCACAATACCCAAGAAGACACCTACAGTCCTACAGATTTGTCAGGCATGAACCCAGCGCATTATGTAAGGTCCTTAATTCAGCCTTTCCCCACTTGGACTTTTCTGACAACTTGTAAGCAAGTGTTAATATGTACCTACATTAACCAGCGTGAGTTCTCCCTCGTTCTTTCCACCCCCGTTTTCCAGTGGAGTAAAAGGAGATACTGAAGTAAAGCCAACAAATCAGTAACTCAGGAGATAGATAAAGGGAAAGGAAAGCTCCCGTACAGGCAACCAGCACCCAACAGAGGCTGGTGCCAAACCGCATCATCCCAAACAACCCCAAGAGCTGGCCAGGCTTGGAAGATGGCAGAGCTCTCCTCTACTGCTGGTGTAAATTGAAAATGGTGGGAAGGTCCTCGAACACATAGTCAGCATGTGACCCAGCAACTCCCCTTGTAAAGACAGATTCCAGAGAACTGAAAACCTATGAACACACAAAAACATGTGTTTCAAGGTTTATAGTAGTATTATATCCACAACAATGAAAAAGTAGAAACAAACCAAATATTCAGCGAAGAATGGATGACTAGTTCTGGGATTTGTCCATAAAACAGTATTTTCCACTATACATAGGAGGTACTCCACATGCTATTACACAGAGAAACCTAGAAAATATTATTCCAAAAAAAGACACTAACTTCAAAATGCCACACACTCCATAACTCTGTATGATATGTCTAGAATATGCACATATGAAGTAGCAGAAAGCAGGTTAGGAATTGCCAGGGACAACAGTTCAGCCACAGAGTCAATGACATGCTAAAGGAAATCCCTGTCTTTCTAGGTGAATGCAGGGACCAGGTCAGCCCTGGCAGCAGGGAGGGGCTTCAGTGAGATCCCTCAGGGAGCCCACCATGCAGTTACTAGTTAACAAACCATCTTTCAAAAGTCTGTCTGAATAGGGTGAACAGAGAATCATTAATCCTTATCTACGGAGTGGCTGGAGCCGCGTATGAACCACATCTAAGAACACACAAAGCACCACCGTAACTCCCCATCTTGTTCCTCTGCACGGTGAGCTGCAGTTTGCTGCCAACGGTTCTCCACACTTCCAACCATGTGCCCTGGACTGTAAAAAGCCAGGGAGTGTTCCCATACAATGTCTATCACGTTATTACAGGGCCCAAGAAAGAAGTTCTCATTAATTTAGCTGTATGAACAAGCTAACAATGCTGTTGTGCTCCGCCAACCTCAGACTCCGGCCTCTTTGGCCTTTCAAAGTGAGCTCAACACCAGCGACTGTCCAAGGAGCCTCCAGGCCTTCAATGCCAAACTAGCCCAACTTCTTGGACTGAGCGGCCACTGGGGTTCTCAACCTCTCCAGCATGAGGATCGCCACTGCCCAATAAATCCTTTTATAAAACATAATTATACAACATATGTAGAGGCCATAGGTTCTATTCATGCAAGGAAGCTTGACCCATACACTGCTGGTCACATTTCCTACTGTGCATTACCTGGGAACTTTCCATAAGTGCTCTGTCTGAAAGAACGGCTTCAACCCCTAGCACAGGGCCTGGCACACAGCAGAACTCTAAGGATCATGGTTTAGCCAATGAGTAGCTTTGTGGCCAAATTCACTGAGTTAGTTCCCTTCAATCTGGGAAGGCCTGGGGTATTTCTGTCAATGCATCGTTAAGTGTCAAACCAAATGGACTCTGTAGAGAGAATCTAGCCTGCCTTTCCTAAAAAAAACCGTCTGATGCCATAGCTTCTCCAGGCACTCGAGGCACCAACCTCCGTGGAGCCTCCCCATTTGCATGCTACTCCTCCATTCCTGATCTTCTTGTTTCCTCTGCCCATTCTAAGAATCCAAATGCAATTCATTTCCGCAGGGACCGATGTGCCTGCATGGCCGCTATCGCATTCTCAGCTCCAGGTACAATGACGCCGGTGAGCCAGGAACATCTCCACCATTGTAATCCATTGTAATCCAACCACACAGAACCTTCTTGCTCTCATTTTCTCTTTTGTATTCCCCCCCCCCCACCTCAAGACAGTGTTTCTCTGTGTAGTATTGGCTGTCCAGGAACTCGCTCTGTAGACCAGGCTGGCCTTGACCTGCTTCTGTCTCCTGATTGCTGGGATTAGAAGCATGCACCACCACGTTCAGCAGAAGCCTTCTCTTCAACACACAAGCAGTTCTCCACACCATCTCTGTCTATACCTACAGCCCTGAGAACACAAATACTTCTCAACTTACCATGAGGACGTATCCTGAAAAAAATTCACCGTGAGTTAAAAAATGCCAAGCTGAAAATGCATTGCCTTCACTGACCCTACCAGACAGCCCACTCTGGAGCACACAGCACTGCAGGGGTCAGCGCTTCTTCCTCATGACTGAGGGGCGGACTAGGAGAAGAAACCGCTTTTGCAGCCCAGTGAAGAGAAAACTGGCCACATGACACCAGGCTAAAGAGCAACCAAACTGAAAATCTGAAGTGATTACTGAAGATGCATTACTTCTAGACCACAATAACGAAGGCAGACAAAGCTCAGCAGCAACACTGCCTTGACAAACTATCACAAATCAAGAAAGGCCTGTGTATCAACCATCTTTGCCCTAGAGACACCCATTTTCTACCCACTCTTCACGCAGGTCTTTTGGCCATGCCCTCCTGTCCCCTCCAAGTTACTCTCTACCCGGAGCTCGGTTGCTTCTCCTCAACCTTGATTCCACACTTCAACTCTACAGTCTATTCATCCAGTGTCTACATTACCAGGTCCTAAGTCTTTCTGGATGGCCATTGTCACAGAATTGTGTCCAGTGTCCCTCCCAGTCCCCAAGTTCTTCACCCTGCACACCAGCCCTTACCTGTAGGAATTCCCAGAAACCTTCCAGAGCGCTCATTGCATGCAAGGACAGCACGGTAGGCTTTGCTCAAACAAAACAAAACAAAACAAAAACTGACATCTGAGAGCAATGCACATTCCCTGGATTCCTTCGGCTGGTTTCACCCACACAGAAGACCATTTTTTTGTCACGGAGCTTCTCAAATCTTCTAGGAGATTCTAAAGTTCTGTCTCCACGACGCTCCCTCCCACAAGTATAACTAGGAAGCGGATGAGACCATATCTAGGCTCTGGAGTCTGGGTAAGGTGTGCCCTTCTTAGGGGCCTCAGCCTTGGTGAGAGGAGGGAACAGTAGAAGTTAACATCAAGGGCCTTCACCTGAAACACACGCTAACAACCAGGATTTCAAGTCTTGACTCAGAAGAGACACAAAAGACCAGTGTTCTGGGAGACATCTATATTTAAGGGGGGCTGCCTAAAGAGGGCTAGAATAGCAGGTGTCACCTCCACAATGCAGACTCAGGAGAAGCGTGGGAAGACTCACAGTGCCAAGGGTGCAGAGGATGACCATGCCCCAAGCATGGCTGCTGCTATGCAAACTGACAGACTACTGTGTAAGTCAGGATTGCTTTCCTACTCTGAACAGGCAAATGGCAAAGCCCTTGGAGACACAGGCCTGGTGAAGCAGCTGCACCCCACACTCCCATTGGAATTCCAGAAAAGAGGGGAGTGGAGACAAAAAAGGACAGTGACTGTGGGTGAGAGGGGCTGGGAACCACAGAGCAAAGACCTTCAACAATGACCTAGGCTTCACTTCAGAGCAGCCAATTCTGTAAGTCAAAGAGAGCTGGCTGTGTGGGTGGCAGTACAGGGTCTAATAACAACAGATGAACCGGGGACACCACCTTGGAAAGAGTCCCTCCTGTCAGGAAGACTGTATGCAGCCCAATGTCTCCTGGAGCAGCCTCCACCAGAAGGATGAACAGAAGTCTCTTCTGTGGTTCTGCTCAGTCTGCAAAAACCTACACCCACACAGCTGAGCCCCACTAAGTCCCCACTAACTAAACAGCATGGGACGTGTGACTGCACACAAAAGTAACCAGGTTCTCAATGTATGTGCCAATTAGCATTTCCCAAGTATATCCAGAGCCAAATACGCTCAGCTCCTTTGGTCTTCCTTTTTCTTCTCTATGGGCTGATGGCTTCACTAGCTCTGCACTCAACCTCCTGGGTCTTCCTTTTTCTTCTCTATGGGCTGATGGCTTCACTAGCTCTGCACTCAACCTCCTGGGTCTTCCTTTTTCTTCTCAATGGGTTGATGGCTTCACTAGCTCTGCACTCAACCTCCTGGGTCTTCCTTTTTCTTCTCAATGGGCTGATGGCTTCACTAGCTCTGCACTCAACCTTCTGAGTCTTCCTTTTTCTTCTCAATGGGTTGATGGCTTCACTAGCTCTGCACTCAGCTTCCTGGGTCTTCTTTTTTCTTCTCAATGGGTTGATGGCTTCACTAGCTCTGCACTCAGCCTCCTGGGTCTTCTTTTTTCTTCTCAATGGGTTGATGGCTTCACTAGCTCTGCACTCAACCTCCTGGGTCTTCCTTTTTCTTCTCAATGGGTTGATGGCTTCACTAGCTCTGCACTCAGCCTCCTGGGTCTTCCTTTTTCTTCTCAATGGGTTGATGGCTTCACTAGCTCTGCACTCAGCCTTCTGGGTCTTCCCTTTCCGGCTCGATGGATTGTTGGATTTACCAGCTCCAATTCTGCACTCGGCTTCCTTGGTCTTCCTTTTTCTTCTCAATGCACTGACTGTTTCACCAGCTTCAGCTCTCCTCCCTAACTGTGGCCCTGAAGAGCACTTCTAAAGCTTGTGTTTTCCATGCAGAAAAAACAGGCAGGCCTGCATCATCGCCATCTTTTTTCAGCTCCCAAGGACTGAAGGCTGAGAAATCCTGAAAGGTTAAAAGCACCAGGCCTGACGTGGTGGCATGATTCAGACCCCAAGGTCACTGTGGAGTCACTTGGACTAGAAGCTTGGCTCAGACAACAGAACTGGAAGATTTTGCTTATTGTGGTTTTGCTTTGTTTCCAGTACGGGGGATCCAACTAAGGTCTCAAGTATGTTCGGTAACCTCAACCACTAGGTCACACTTTCAGCATAGTATTCAGGGAGTAGTGTGTGTGTGTGTGTGTGTGTGTGTGTGTGTGTGTGTGTGTGTGCGCGTGCGCATGTGTGTGCATGGTGTTTACAGGCACACATATGTATATTTGGTTAAATGTGCCTGTGGAGGCCAGAGGACAACCTTGAATGTCACTCCTGAGGAACGCCATCTATCTTTGTGTGTGTGTAAAGGGGGGCAGGTGTTATGCTTACATTCCTGGGATGTGTGCACACGTATATGGGGTGCACATCTGTGTGGAGGCCAAAGGTAGTTGTTAAGTGTCTTCTCCCACCACTCTCCGCCTTAGTGTTAAGACAATATCTCACTGACCCTGGGACACAAATTCCACTAGGTTACCTGGCCAATGCAATCTGGGGGTTCACAGACATATACCAGCGTGCCTAGCTTTCACCTGGTGCTGGAGATCCAAAAGCCAGTCTTCATGCTTATACGGCTAGCACTGTACCGACTAAGCCACCTCTCCAGCCCAAATCCACTACCCACCCCACTTCCTATTTTTGAGACAGGCTTTTCACTGGCCCGGAGATCTACCTCTCTCTCTCTCTCTCTGCTTCCCCACTGCTGGGACTGCCACCACACACAACTTCTTATGTCGGTTCTGGGGACAGAACAAGGTCCTAGCCTGGTGATCGCTTTTCTGCCTGAACCACCTCTCCAGTCTCTTCTGGTTTTACTCAGTTCTGGAATCTCATGTTTCCTGCATTGGTTTTGCCAGACCCTTGACACTGCTCCCTCATCTAAATCCTTCTCTCTGCGACAACGCATGAACCACTACGTTTCTTTGACAGGTCACAATACTTCTGTGGAGTATGGCTAATTTCAATTTGCTGGCACAGCATCTGATTCTCCTGATGCTACTCCCACACCTGCCAGCTACTCCCTGCTTCTGTCCAGTTCCGTCACGCAGCAGATGGAGGAGGATGTCCTCCATACCATGTCCTTGCATAGGCTGCAAAGCCCACATCTCCTCCTCTAGGAGCAAAGGGTAACTGGGTGCCCACTTGTTTGGTCCAATGCCAGCCTAGATAGATGTCCCTGTTGAGGACATATTAAAATGTGAGTGGCCTCGGCCAATCAGAGGGAGGCCTTAAGAGGAACCCTGAGAGTCTTCAACACAGGGAACTCAGCCTGAGATTACCCGTCCTGGTTAGGTGTATGGTAATGTAACACAAGCTAGAGTCATCCAGAAGGGAACTCAGTTGTGAAAAGGTCTCCATAAGCTCCAGCTATAAGGCATTTTCTTAATTACTTATTGACGGGAAGGACCCACCCCATTGTAGGTGGCATTATCCCTGAGTTGGTAGTCTTGGGTTCTATAAGAAAGCAGGCTGAGCAAGCAAGCCATGGTGATAAGCCAGTAAGATGCACCCCTCCATGGTCCCTGCATCAGCTCCTGCCTCCAGGTTCCTGCCCCACTTGAGTTCCTGTCCTGACTTTCTTCGTTGATGAACAGCAATACGGAAGTGTAAGCCAAATAAGCCTTTTCCTCCCCAGCTTGCTTTTTAGTCATGCTGTCCCATCACAGCAGCGGAAACCCTAAGACATTACCTTTGGTATCCAGGCTCAAACACCAGCTCCAGCCGGGACTCCCAGCCTACTGACCCACCCTGCTGTCTAAGCTTGCCTACAATCACAATCTTACTTTTCAAAGCTGAGCGGCACTTCGCAATCTCTCTCTCTCCTCCCTTGACACTCCCCAACCTTGCTGAGTTTTCAGAATGTGTAAATCTGAAATCTAACCCCCCACACACAATGTGAAAGTTTTTAAACACAGATCTGCATCACGTTACAGTTCAGATAGGTACCTCTCCTTCAGCCAACTCCTCAGGGGGTAGGGGGATTGGAGGTGATGTGGAACCGTTCAGAGGTGGGGCCTGAAGAAAAGTTTCTAAGGCCAGGAGGGGTGAGGAGGCAGTGGTCCTCAACCATCCTAACGCTCTGACCCTTTAATACAGTTCCTCTTGTTGCGGTGACCCACAACCCTAAAATTACTTTTGTTGTTATTGTATAACTATAATTTTGCTACTGTTAGGAATGTTATGAGTTGTAACATAAACATCTGACATGCAACCCCTGTGAATGGGACATTTGCACACACACAACCACACACACACACACACACACACACACACACACACACACACACCTCTCAGGTGTTGCAAACTACAAGTTGAGAACCACTGGCTTAAGGAATTCCTCACAGGAGCTGGGCTGGTTCTCTAAAAGCCTGGGCCTGAGGCCCCACTCAGTCTCTCTGGCTTCCCTCATGGCGATCCACCATGAGGAGATGCGGCCCATGCTGCCTCATCAGAGGCCCGAGCTGTCTGGACTTTCAACCTCCCCAACTGTCAACTAAGTGAACTCCTTTTTCTTTGTAAGAAATCTGCCTCGGCCATTTTATTGAGCTAATGGAGAAACTAATATATAACTCAGTTCAGAATTCCACATCATGAAGTTTGTTATAAAATTATTAAAACGGCTATATGAAATGACTCTGGGGCTATATGTACAACCTGTCTTTGAAATAGAACTGAATTGTATGTTCAGATTTGAGTTCCACCCCCAAGGCATATCTCACTATGCTTATGAAAATATTCCAACATTTAAAAACCCCAGATAAGGATGGATACACACCTATCTGCCCACACATGCATACAACCCACAGACTCTGTCTTTGGGGAACTGGGACTAATACATGGGTCATGAAAGAAAATATATATGTCTTCTAAGTTAAACCAAGGCAACTGGATACCTTCAATAAATACATCATTTGATTTCTAAAATAACATGCCTACTATAATAAAATCAGTGATTTGCTGAACGTTTCTGAAATGAGAGCTTGTTAAAAGACATTAATAATCATGATGTCAAAAAATTATACCTAGGCTACTAATGGATTTTGAGTTAAAGGAGCAATTACTTCTAGAGGTAATACAAAAGTCATAACTTCATTCAGCTCTTTCAGTTCTCAATCCCTAGTTTTCAGCAAAAGCTTGTTTCTTAGTGAATGGATCTCCAGATAGCTTTAGAAAAAAATTACAGCCTTGAACTAGTAAAGTCTAAATTACCGGCCCCTAAAAATCATGCTCGCAGCAGTATTTTGCTAATAAATAAATCCCTCACAAAGAAAACCCTCTATACAGCAAGCAATAAACGTCCTTGGGTGTCTGTCCTGTGCACTGGGCATTGCTTCGAACAAAGCATTTGCTGTAAGGTCTATGGTGACAGAAAGGGGCATCTACTCAGCACCACAAAGGTTCTCCGTGTGGTGCTGCAGCCTTCCTTAGGAGGAAAAGCTTCTATTCAGCCTCACAAGGTGGAGGAATAACAAACCGGCAATAAACACAATTACAAAGCAGGTCCCCTGGAGGAGCAAAACAGAAACCACAGGCTTACCCTGGCCCTGCTCTGACCGGCATCAGAGACTTTCACAGACCACCATGGCATCTGCCTGGAAACCGAAGCAGCAAAGCCGGGTGGCCTTCTAGCCCTGCCACTGGACCTCACTCACGCTCCGAACAGCACTCACTGACTTCCATGACCATAACTAAAGAACAATATATAAAAGCAATGAACTGCAAGCTGGGTGATGGCGGTGCAGGTGGTACATGCCTTTAATTCTAGCACTCGGGCGGCAGAGGCAGACAGAACACTGAGTTAGAGGCCAGCCTGGTCTACAAAAATTCCAGAACAGTCAGGGATACACAGAGAAACACTGTCTCAAAAAACCGGGGGAAACAAAAAAAGCAACAAACTGGGTACATCCTATGTTTTAGGTTCTTCACAATGTTACTACAGGGCCATGCCTGGACAGGAATGGCTTTATTTGGGATCCAGTCACTAAACTGAGGACTCCAGACCATGAAATTAGCTCTGAACTTTGTCCTACTCCAAACACAAAATCCACCAGTGTGATTTAGAAGTCTGCCTGGGTGCCTGGCATTAAGTTAATATATAACAACCACCACACATCAGAGAGAGGAAAATCCAACAGGTTAAACACACTCTAGAGAAACCAAAACTGGCATCAACGGCCAGAGAGGGTGGGGAGCGGGCAGACTACAAAGTAACAACCCTGGCGCTCTAGTGGCTCTCTCTATGCCTTCCCCACTTTCCCACATACGTGCAGTTGTTTGTGGCAATGAGATGGACCTGTGCCAATGGTTCCTGGTCCATGCTGTACCCACTTAAGGGAGCTTAGGTTAGGAGTTGCTGGGACACAGGAACGGGATCTGACTATTCGACTTAGGAGCACATCCAGAGGTTCCCGGACTGCTCCAAAGGGCTTTAACGCAGATTTCATAAAGATATGTCCCTCTCAGTCAACACTGATGACACCATGCCCCCTTTAATTCAAAATCGGTCGACACGCAGCAGCTGACATCCAACACCATGGAGAGGAAGCCAAGGAGTCCAGTCGTTCCCACCACCCGCTTGACTCCACATTAACCCCCACTGGGTAAACAACACTGCCGCCATGTCTCAGGACACTTCTGGGCACTATTGTCAAGACTGATGCAGAGCAAAAATCAGTATTAGAACAAACACTTTCCCCATTTCTGACCCAGTGAGGAGCAGAAGCCACCTCCTCTCTGCCTCTCACTGTCCAGGTGCGCCACCAAGGAAGGCCGCCGCTTCGGCACACAGGATTGTAAGGGAGTAGCAAAGCCTCAATTAGGCCTCCTTGAAAGCTATTTAGCAAGAGTTCCCACATTAGGACACTGCTCTTTTGTGTGCCACGTTTAAGGAGTGGTGATGCCCTTGACTAGAGTTTCTGGCTCCGTCACCTGATCCTGGAGGGGTGAGAGGGCACTTGTCCCTCAGGGAAATCAGGGACAATGCCAACCGTCCAGAAGAAATCTTATTCTCAGCACGTTTAACGTGTGTGATGAAAACATTTTAAAAAATCTAAATTCAATCGATGTGATTTCATACTCCAAAACCACATCCCTCCTAAAAAGCACGTAAATATGGGAATAAAAGCAAAACTGATGTAAAACGTTCTACTGAGTCAGAGGTAAAGCACTGGGAACATTAACAACCACAGCAGCCGAAACGCTATGCCTCTGCGGTGTGAGGCCTGTCCGGCTCACAACAGTCTCTCTCCAGCTTTCCCAGCAGGCCACACAGGTAAGGAATGGACATGTGACCAGAAGTCTGCTAGAGCAGTGTCATACACCCTGATCCCAAATGCAGCAAAAATAAGTAACTAAACTAATGAGGACCCTGTGTGCCACTCATCCACCGTGGGTGCCAACGGCCCTGTGTCCCTGCAGGAGTGGCCCTTGATCACCAGGTCTGGTTTAATGGACCGGTTCTGTTTACCTGTCCTGAGTAATGAACTGGCGTAACATGCTGAGTTTTCCCAACGCCGATATCATCTACTCTGCTTGATAGTTTTAACCCTAGCAGAACCAGCAGGAATGGCCCAGTTTAGAAATGAGGGCAAGCGGCACAACGAGACCAGCAAGGAGCCCCACTCTTCCTCCTGTCTGTCAACAGAGGCTCCCGGGCAAGCATCCTTCCCCATGCTCAGACCCTCTGCCTACTTCTACACTGATCTCACATAGGTGGGCTGCCTTCCAAATGCAGGGACCCTTGCTTCAGGTAGAGAAAACCAGGAACTTTCTGACAAGCAGTTTGCCAACAAAACTCAGGGCTAGGGAAGCTCGGCGGCAGAGCCCAGGCCTGATATCTGGAAACCTGAAATTCGATTCCAAGCACTACAAAAAGCAAAAGAAAATACCGTCCCTGAGGAAAACCTTTCATTCTGTTGACCTTATAGCTATATGCACATCTGTATACAGCTTGTATGACTGTGTGCCAAGGGCACACGTGGAGGTCAGACGATGGCCTGCAGGAGTGTATGGGCTCTGAGGCGCAAACTCAGGTTGCCAGACTTGGTGGCAAGCGCCATCACCTGCTGAGCCACCTTGCTGGCTTTTGTTCCGACACTTCTTACATGCCAAATACTCTTTGAGGCACTGGAGGTGGCAAGGAAGAAGGACACACCTTACTGCAATTACTTATCAGTCCCTGCCAGGCCACGTGCTGCGCTGAGGGCCTGTCACCCGAGTCTGAGTTCTCAGAAGGATGCTGGGAGGCACGACCTTATCTACTGGTGACAGATGAGGAGTGGGCCAGATGCTGCCCAGCAGCGAGCCTGGGAACCTGAGTACGCTGCAGCCGAGACTGGGCTCCGTGTTCCCGAAGACATCCTCAGCCTCAGAGTTCCCACGGCTAAGGGGAAAATGACAATCTCTAACCGTTTCTAAAGCCAGCCCGTAGAATTAAAGGGAAAGGAAGGATGCTCCTTTGCCAAAGAAATGAATGAGGACAGGTTTCAGCCAATCAGATATAAGCAAAACCTAAGACTCCACTGAACTAGTCCCCTGTTAGTTCAAATTCATACCACACCATGGTAGATAATAAATAGATATTAGGACATGGCTAGTAACAGGATCACTGAAAATATCGTTATAAGTCATCATTTATGACTTGTCTACTAATTTAAATCTATGCTTGTATTCCTGGGCTTAGACTAATTCTATATTATATGAGGGAAAGAGGCAAAAGTCAGAACAGAACGCTCAGCTCACTGTAAACCAGCCAGAGTTGGACCCCAGGATGCCGCCTCCTGTTTCATTCTCTACTATACGTAGGTCCATGTTTGAAATAACACGGTCATGATATGTGTATACTGTACAATGTACGGGAATTTGCACATGCATAACCAGAGGCACCTATGGATATATATCCATACAAATACACACACACACACACACACACACACACACACACACACACACACACAGGAGTTTATCTGACTTGAAGAAACTCATGTACTAAGAAACCTTCACAGAGACTTTTTAGAGCACTTAATCTTATACAAGGCTGCCCTGCCCTTTTTCTTGCTGCAATGTACTGGGCACTTCAGGGCACTATGGGAAGAGGACACTGCAGCCGTCACCCTCAACGAGGTCACATTCAGAGTGGACAACAAAAGCAAAGCATGTAACAGCAGGGTGTAGTCACCTAGCCCTGGGCACACTGATACCCCTATCAGTGTGCTTAAAGGGCTTATCCCTGAGCTGTATAAGTTCAGAGAAAGTGTCATTTAGGTGGGACATGATTGAGTGATAGTGTCATGGAGGTGGACATGAGGAAGGGTCATGGAGGTGGACATGGGTGAAGGGTCATGGAGGTGGACATGGGTGAAGGGTCATGGAGGAGGACATGACTGACAGTGACATGGAGGTGAGCCTTAGTCACAGGGAAAGACGGAATGTTTGCCATGGTTTGAGAGGAAGAACTGATGGCCAAGTTGGTCCTTTCAAAACTGAAATCAAATAAGGGGAAATAATGCCACCTTTTCACAAACTCTTCCACAAGATGAGACAAAAAGGAACACTGTCAAACCCAGTCTAGAGGCCAGCATATCCAGCTAACAAAAGCATAGAAAGATGTGAGGAGAACACACAACAGTCAGGCATGGTGATCCTTGCCTGTGTCACAGGGTTCAGGAAACTGAAGCATGAGGATCTCAAATTCAAGGTCATCCTGGTGG
This sequence comes from Myodes glareolus, assembly GCF_982192425.1. Taxonomy (NCBI): domain Eukaryota; kingdom Metazoa; phylum Chordata; class Mammalia; order Rodentia; family Cricetidae; genus Myodes; species Myodes glareolus. The sequence goes on along the minus strand of NC_142037.1, from coordinate 25,826,213 downwards.
CACCTTCAACAGTAAGACTATGCCTCAAAAGCCAACCCCAACAACCACACACCAATCATCCTCATGACATCCTTATGAAACAGACATCATAAAAACACTAGCCAACCAAGTTCACCAAAAAGAAAAATCACACCACAACAGACTGGGATTGCCATAGAGATGAGTGTCTTGAACATAGTGAAAAAAAATCCCCTATACTGGAAAAGGGCAGTGAACATGATCAAAAATGCACTGTACAACTGATAAAAATATTTTTCAAATTTAAATGCATATGAGAAAAAAATTAATCTCATAATGGGATACATTACCATTACAAAATATGATATGATTATTCACTTTTAAAAAATTAAACTCCTTTTCATGATAGAAACACCCAATAACAAAGAAATAGACTCGAAAAGTCTTTACGCTTTTTTGATAAATCCAAAAATCAACTCTCAGCAGGCACACTGCATCATGAAAGAATGGATACTCTCCCCTAGGACAAAGACAGGGTACCGCAGCCACCATTTCTGGTCCTCATCATCCTGCCCAGCACAGTTCAATAAATGTGGAGACAGAGGCATTCAGACTAGAAAAGATGTAAAATCATCTCTTTCCAAATATCAGAATATTACAAGGAACTTTATTAAGTCTAACACTACAAAAACCCTTTAACCAGTAAATAAGCTCAGAAAGACTACTAGATAAAAATAAAATGAAAAAGAGCCAGCCCCATTCCTAGAAACCATTCCCAGAGGAACTGTAAGAACCAACTCCACGTACAATAGCACCAGAGAGAATAAACACATAGGGACACTTCAACAAAAGAAATACAAAATCTACACTCAAAAACTATAAAACAGTGTTGACATTCAAGACCTCAATAAGTGGATTCACCAGTCAGAATGGAAACACGCCTCAAATTACAGACTCAATGTAAGACCATCAAAATCCCGACCAATCATGCTTCATATATTCGAAGTCTGATCCCATAATGTATATGAAAATTTAAAGAACCTAGAAGAGCCTAAATGTTCTTGAAAAAGATTATCTTACATCTCACAATTTCAATGTTTTCCATAAAGCTGCAGAAATCAAGACAGCGGTACTGGCATAATGACAGCCATATAGACAACGAAAAACAGCTCAGTTGAAGACACTAAAATTAGAAACTCTGAGGCAAAGAACGCCAAGTGCCAAGTAAAAAGCACATCTGTAGAATGGGAGAGATGGTCGCAGACCATTAGTCTAATAAAAGGCTAAAATCCAAAATAAGGAACACGGCTCAACAACATAACGACAAGTCACCCAGTTAAACTGGCAAGGTCTTGAACAGATGATTATGGAAGCAGATTCGGATCATCAATAAGTAGATATAAAAAGATAGCAGCATCATTATACATCAAGTGAGTGCATCTCAAAACCAGGGAGACAACACTTCATGCCCACTGAGACAGCCGTGTTGATGGCTGCCAGGGGCGGGAGAAGGGGTAAAGCTGAAATTGTTACTTTATGGGTAGGGTTTCTGCAAAATGAAGTTTTAGAGGGACCGGTGAGATGGTTCAGAAGGTAAAACGCTTGCTGTGAATGCATGAGAAACTGGGCTCAGATCCTTAGGCCCCAGACAAAAGCTTGTCCTCTGAAGCTGTAAGAAATACGCTTCTGCTGCCCAGGCCACCCACTATACGGTATGCTGATAACTGTAGTCCGGGCAACAGACTGGGATATCCTCTAAGCTGTCTGGCCTATTGAGAGAATTTTAAAACACAGAATTTATTGCCTATATCCGACACAGAAATTTCACTTAAAAATCTACAAGTAACATTCTTGCTATGCAAGCATAATGACCTGAGTTTGTACTCCTGACTCTACCCCACTCCGCGCCTCAGCCGTGGCACATGCTTGTTAACCCAGTGCTGCAAAGGAAGACAGGCAGCTCTCTGGTCAGACAGCCAGGCCTACTTGGAGAGTTCCAGGCCAGTGAAGACCCTGCCTTAAATTAGAAAGGGAGATGTGGGGGCCAGTGAAGAGGCTCAGCAGGTAGTCTGCAGGACTCACATGGTGGAAGGAAACGATCAACTACTCTAAGTTGTCCCCTGAATTCCACATAAGCACCATGACGTGTATGCCCACACACATCATGCATTCATACACATAATAATACATAAAATAATTTTTCAAAATGTGGATGGCTCCTGAGGTTGACCTTTTACCTCTACACAGACAAGCATACACATGCACTACACATACCTGTGTCTCTGTCTCAGCGCACATAAATACACATTCTCTCTCTCCCTCCCTCCAAAAATATTTATAGTCTCTTGGGAGACTGGGTCCTACTTGCCTGGTGGATATGCAGAGTCTCTGCCTGTCCACAGCACTTCCGTTGAAACTCCTACAAGGTTCCCACTGTCGTCTTGCATGGCACTCAGGGAGAGATGCGGGATGTGGCTGCCATATAGTTTCCCATTCCACCCACAGAGGATGGGTCCCAAGAGCCTTAGCAGAGGCCTGATGCTGAAAACAGTGTCTATCTGTGGTAGTCTGAATATAATTGTCCCCCATCAGCTCATAGGGGATGGCGTTATTGGGAAGTGTGGCTTTGTTGGAGTGGGTGTGGCCTTGTCGGAGGAAGTGTGTCATTGTGGTGGTGGCCTTTGAGGCCTCTTATGCTCAAGCTAATCTCACTGCAGACACAGTTCACTTCCTGTTCCCTGCAGAGTGAAGATGCGGAACTCTCGGCTCTCCTCCAGCACAGCTGCCTGCATGCTGCCACACCGTGCCATGGTAACAGTGGGCTAAACCTCTGAAACTATACATCACCTCAATTAAATGGTTTCCTTTGTAGAAGTTGCTGGGGTCATAGTGTCTCTTCACAGCAATAGAAACCCTAAGATACTATCCAAACTAGCAGCTCCTCCAAACCAGCCTGGCCCCAGAAGGCATGTACAGTCACTAGGTTATCAGAACCAGAGAAGCAGAGACGGATGGAAAAACATGTCTCTCAGTCTGAAGGGGCTCACAGATTCACAGGAAAAGAGACAGCCATGCAAGAGCAGGTCTCATCCAAGCCAGATGCATTGTATTGAGAGAATGAAGAAGAATCAAAGGAGTTGTTTATCTGATTTACCTAAGGCAGATCATGTTGGCCAGACCAAGAGTTGCCTATATTCTGATGGAAGAATGTTATATTCATCCATGTATCTACTAAAGAAAGAAGGACCCTTATTCTGACTACCTCTAAGTACCCCAGGCTGTCCTTAAAACCGCCAATCTTCCTGCACCAGTCTCGTCAGTGTGGACCCATCATATCCAGCTCTTACTATGTTCTTAACAATTAAACGCAACGGTGAATCCAGAACAGTCGAGTTCATATCCATTATGATTCAAGGGTTAATGAAGCTAAACAGTATGACCTTGAACTTGAGTGGGGAAGAAAGAGATGATAGTTAGAAAGCAGACTGAGGACAAATGGTGACGTCTGACTTCTAACACGGACAAGCCAGACATCCACTCACAAACAGGGAAGAGAGAAAGTAGTTAACCAACAACAGAATAGCATTGGCCCGCCAGCAGATAATTAACAGCCAGTCTGCCAACTGTTGTGTTATTATTATTTGGAAAATAGATCTTTTGAGAATATCGGGCTTTATCTTTACAGAGAACAAATCAGATTCAATCAAAGAGCCCAAGGCTAGGGGTCATTTTAAGGCCTCATGACAAGACCCAGTGCACCTAACCTGTCCTTGGACTTGTTGGGCCCCATTAGCAAGAGACTTGGTTTTCCAGAAAAACAAAAGTTTTACTTGCTTGTGTGTGTAAGTACGTGCATGCGTATGTGTGTGTGTGTGATATGCAAAACAGACATTAAAAGGAAACAATAAGATTATAATGAGAAAACAAGACTACAATTTACCATATTTTCCAACTTTCTGCCTATGTTACGGGAAAAGAAACAGATCAAGGATTTCGCTGCCCTTCCAAAGTCATACCTGGTGAAAGAGGTTAAACTAATGGCATGTTTACAAAAGAACATGAAACAACCTCATGGGCCCTAGACCTGTTATAGTTAAGGTCAACACAGCTTATGCAGGTAGTTCTTAGAATGCGGTGTCACAACAAAGGCAGATCAAAGTCAAACTGCTCAGAGTGCACCTGGCATGGTATCGCAAGCCTTTAATCCCAGCACTCAGGAGGCACAGGCAGATGGATCTCTGTCAGTTCAAGGCCAGCCTGGTCTACTGACTAAATTCTAGAACAGTCAGGGCTACACACAGAAACCCTGTCTCAAAAAAACCAAAAATAAATAAATAAATAAGACAGAAAGAAAGCGGACAGAGAAAAGACAATAAAACACAATAGGCAAAGATACTTAAAAGTAAATTATTTGTGAGTTATGTCAGAACTTTCTCCCAATTATTCTTAGACTGCAGCTGACTTTAGGTACCTCAAACCATGGAGAGGGAATGTCCAGGGAACAAGCTGGAAAACCATTCCTGAGACACATCCACGGGCACCCTGACATCTTGACAGGCTCTCCGGTTCCACCCTCCACACAGGAGTAGCAGGATGGGTCAGATCTGCCCTGTGGGCTCTAAACTGAGAGTCACTACCTCACCCTTTCTGCAACTGTCAGCACTGGGGTCAGGACACAGTCCATGGGCAACACTTTCCACGTGCCTTCATACATGGACAGCACAGGAAGACCGTGCGGATCGGGTTAGCGAACCCTGCTGAGGCAAAGGCTGTGACCTCCTCCCCATGGGAACGTGCCTTCTCAGCTCCCACACCACGATAAATGTGCCTCCAGGAGGAGGACGGCCACGCCTGTGTAACCAGTGCTCACCAAACCCAGTCGCCCCCACACAGCACATCCCAGGGCACTTCTTCTATTCAGAAAAAGCAGAAAACCAACATTCACTCTAGAAATTTGTTTCCTTTTGAATTCTCTCTCAAAATTACTAAATGCAAGCAGGATGTGGTGGTGCCCTCCCTCCATCTCAGCACTCAGGAGGCACACAGGGTTTGAGACCAGCCTGGTCTACAGAGTGAGTTCTAGACTAGACAGGGATACAGAGAAATTCTGTCTCAAGGGGGAAAAAGACACTAAACGTGTTCAGGGAGTTTTCTGGTGACCTGGAGGGGCATCCAGTGAGGATAGCTGTCCCACTTCAGAGTTGCAGGGCCCAAGAGTTCTCCAGCTGACTGAGTCTCGGTTCACAATGTTCTTTTTATCCCAGGCTGATCTGCACAGGTCACCACTATCTTCATCTCAGAGCGTGTCCTGTTGACAAAGCTTTCTTCAAAAGCCCCAATCTGAGGACAAAGATGCCCTGTGTGGAGGAGATGTGGCTTCTACACACTTTCCAAGAAAGCCTAAACAGCAGAGCCACCAGTGGCAGGCAGCCTCACCTGCCTGGAGAGACCCCTGTGTCCACAACAGAAGGGAAACTGATGCTGATGCAGAGCCATCAATGACAGGCGGCTCCACCTGCCTAGGGAGACCCCTGTGTCCACAACAGAAGGGAAACTGATGCTGATGCAGAGCCATCAATGACAGGCGGCTCCACCTGCCTGGAGAGACCCCTGTATCCAAAACGGAAGGAAAACTGATGCTGATGCTGGCAGCAGTGTCTGCTCAACAACGACAAAGGATATTGGACTCTGATGGACACCTCCGACAACAACAACAAAAGCTGTAATAACCTACTCGAATGAGTCAAATCAGTGGTTCAGCTTTTAATAATCCTGAAATTTAATAAGCCCCTCTGCTTAAGAATAGCTGTTGCATGGGGTTTCGTTTAATTAATCTCAGCAGGCTTAAAAAGAATCTGCAGGAAATCACAAAAAAAAAAAAAAAAAAACACCTAGGACCCAACTGGAAAAGGAAGAAACTGTTACCAGGTCAGAGATGAATATTACATGCTGCAGTGGTTCGGTTCTGGGATGTTCCTCAAAGGCCTGCCCTGCTGGGTCCTCAGACCACAGCACTATTACAAGGTAATAGTAAGAAGCAGAACCGAGCGAAACAAAGTAGGTTACCGGAGGAGGTGTGCCTTTGAAGGGGAGATGGAAATCCAGACCCCGCCCCTTCCTGGCCACCATGGATGAATTGAATATCTCTGCACAGTCACAGGCCCCACCTTCCTCCCACCTGCCGTGATGCTACATGCTCCCCCACCATGATGCTGTGCCTTGCCACAGGCCCCCAAGCCAGCCCAACTTCTGAAACCAAGACCTCAAATAAACTTTTCCTCCCCACAAGTTGTTTATAAGGGTTTTGTTTCAGTCACAAAGAAGCCATGAACATAGAAGGCTTGACCCATTCACCTGTTAGGATTTGAATACTACAATGTGGTAAATCAAAGACATGACCTTGTAATGTTAGATCAGAAGGCATCTAGGTCGGAGGCCATTGAGGGTGAGCACTTTATATGAAGAGGTCAGATTACAAACAAGGATTAGAAAGAACTCTTACTTCCTCCTCCCAGATCACCTCTGTGAGAAGATGCCTGGCGAGCTCTAAACCCTGAACAATCTTCTGCACGCTGAGCCAATAACAAGCAGCACAAACCGTCTGCAGGCAGAGTAGCCAAGCAGGAGAGTCACCTGTATTGCCATGGTCACCCACACTCCCTCGCTTCCTAACCCAGCTTCCCTGAGAAGGAAAAGTCTAGAAGGGTTCCATCTTTCCTCTCAGCAGTTAAAAGTCATGATGAACCATTCAGCATTCAAGTTACAGGTAAAATTAGATCACAGGAACTTGTCTCTAACACTTCACCCAGGCCAGCACAGCAGCATGGTGCCGCAGGACTGACGGGATCTGGGGGCTGGTGTCTGGGATATCCTGGGGGGGGGGAGGTCCCTGTAGAAGGGACTGCCTTCCGATGGCCAGCATTGCTGCTTACCCTGGTGCTGGTTAGGAAGGACAGCACTGTGAGGCAGTCAGGTAGCATGGAAAGAAGCTTGTTGTATATCAGCTGCCTCCCGGGTTGCAACCTTCCATCTCGGAGGGAAATGTCTTTAAAACAGGGTGTGGGGGTTTGAATGAAAATGGGCCCCATGGTATGGGGGAAAGGTCTGAGCTCACTTCTGGGTTTAAAAGCCCACCAATCCCAGAGTTCAAAAATACTACCAATCCTTGGGTTTGCCCCAAGCTCAGGACTTGAAATCCCATCAATTACTACCCTGGAAGTCTCCACCCTAGAAAATTCCTCCCCCAAGAAACCCTACTATAAGCCTGTCTCCTGCTCAGTTCCCTTCTTCTTCTCACCTGAGCAGAGGCACCTGCCCTCTCGTGTCTTTCCCAATGAATCTCCTGTGTGAGGTTTATTGTGTGTTGTGATTGTAGCATCCCTTAGCTCCCAACTACCAGGATAGTCTTTCCCCTCAGAGCTGTAACACTTCTCAGAGCTCATTTACACATAGACTCATTGGGAGTGGCACTATTGGAAGGAATTAGGCCATGTGGCCTTACTGGAGTATGTATGGTCGTGGTGGAGAACCTGTGTCACTGGAGGTAGGGCTTAGAGGTTTCAAATGCTCAAACCAGACCTAGTCTCTCTCTTCCTTCTGCCTGCTAATTCAGGTATAGAATTCTGAGCTACCTCTCCAGCACCATACCTGCCTGCATGCTACCATGTTTCCTGCTCCAGTGATAGTGAACTAAACCTCTGAATGGAAGCCAGCTGCAATTGACTGTTTTCCTTATAAAGGTTACCAGGTCATGTTGTCTTGTCACAGCAATAAAACCCTAACTAAGACAGTGTGTAAGGGGAAAGTGAAACAAAAGGACACCTGGGGGAGGTGAAACATTGTATCCTGAAGGGAAGCACCTTAAGACAGGAAGTAAACAACTCAAAATAGCTTCAGGAAGTTCCTGAAACTGACCAAATTCATTAGGTCCCTTCCTCCCCCGAGAAATTATAAGCAGGAAAGACTGCTGAGATTCACTCTCACACAAGCCCAAGTGCAAAGCAGCTAAAAGAAGTAGAGACTATCTAAGCACTCTTGACAAGACCACCTGAGATGCCTGAAGAGGCTCAGAACAACAAAACTACGGAACCACCTGGAAAGGACACTCTCCAACCTACTGAGCTGCCTGCAGATTATGCAGTGTGGCTCTAGGTACCCAGCTTTTATGAGCTGTTGCCCATGCTGGGGTGGGCTCTGGTGACACAGCTATCTTTGAGTTATTTCTGCTCAATAAGTAACCCGAATAAAACTCATTAGTTCACCAAGCTGGACTTTAGTGGCGTCCATATTTTGGGCGACTGTCAGTTCCCTCTCTGGAGGTAAGGAGACACTTGTTCAAGTCTTCCCAGAAACTGTCACACAACATTTGTCAACAGACAGTTCTGTTGTTGGGGACTGATGAGGGTAACATGGCAAAAACCTAGGTTGCATGGTATACACTGTATTATAGCATGGCCTGTCATCTCTAGAGACATCACAGAGTTAGATCAAACTTGAGAGAAATGATGCAATCAAGAGAGCAGTAACTGGCTACAAGACTCTTGGCTGGTACGCTGCCATGTACTGACACGGCAATCAACAATGGACTACATACATGATGGGGGTTCCATGAAGTTCTATAACCTGTGACTGCAGGCACCTAGCTTTGTGTAAGTAGACTGTGACATTTGCAGACCCGTGACATCACCCAAGGGCAAAGTAACTAACTCCTTTTCTTTCATTAGGAACTCCATGTTCTTATCACATCTACCCCCTGACTTGTCATAAAGGATAGAATGATCTAAAGCAGCTTCTGCTGTGCCTATTCAGAATTCCACTGCTAAAACCACAGTGGAGCCAGGAACGAGACTATGTGCAGCGGAGCTGACATGGCTGGCACCTCACTCCTGAGCACTCCGGAGGAGCAGAGCCCATATTTCTGGATAGGATTACCAGCACTGTCGCCATCTGTGCCTCCCTGGAACAGACACCATGGCCAAGCCTGGGACCCAGACATCACAAGGGAAAGAAATCAGTCCCACAGTTCTGACAATGGCCAAGGACACACAGAGAGAGACTCTAATACCAGGGTTGAGCTCACCCTGGTAAAACAAGAAGTCCCTTCAACAGGAAGAACCAGGCACTGGCCCTGGGGATCTCAGGTTTGTTTCAGGAGAGTGAAGGTAGAGAAAGCATAGAGTAGCCGAGCAGCTCTCAACACACAGCGTTTGAAATAACAGTGTCCTTATTCTTCTGGCATAGGTTGGGAATTACCCATTTCTTGTGGGTTTTTTTTTAAGCATAAACATTTAATTTTTCTCACTGACATGGATAAACTCATTTCAAATATAACTAAATCTTCACATATGAACACATTCTCTACTGTTCAAATGAGCACTGAGAGGATGTTATTTCAGAAGGATTCACGAACATTTAAGCAACTGCCATTCCTTTGAAGACCTGATTTCTAAGCCCTATTCAGGCTGTGGGGCAAGGCCACTGATAGGGCTAAGTCCACACAATGGCAGCTAGTCTTTACCGCCATACTGAGTGGCCTGTGTGCTGGCTATACAAAAGTTTCCCTCTCACTAAGTAATTGGGCAGCCGAACAAACACAGTGAATCAATTCTTCCCGGCTGCAATCCACATTTAAATATGTGAGGTCGGCCTAACGGTAAACACCCAGTATTTGCAGCCCTAGGCTGCCCAACAAAACAAAACGAACACCATCATCGAACTTTTCCACAGAAAGAACACATCATGAACAGGATATGAGTTCACAAATTTTTCGCTTATATAATTAGTTTCCCCACATAGCCGGGGCTAATTCAGCACCAAAATAAACTGGGGGCAGGCAGCACTCAGAGCATCGCAGGCTTCCTTCAGTGAGCTCTATGCTTGCTGCGGGTCATCCTGTGCTCGAATCTTAGTGTCTTGGGTCAACTTGGTTTTAATAACTTGCCTTAATATTTCTTCTTCTTGCCAGGATATTTTAGGGTAATTGTTGGACGGGATTTGATTTAATTAATCTCAGCAGGGTTCAAAGAAAGCCCACAAAGTCGCCATGAAAAAATGTCCTTCGGATGTTCTAATACTAAAAGTTGAATAATCATGTTACCACAAAAGACAAATACAGAGAATGTTGCCACTGCAAATCAAAACCGGAAGAAAGGGGGGCAGTCAAATGGCTCAGCTGGTAAAAGCACTTGCCACCAAGTCTGATGACCAGAGTTTGATCCCCAGAACCCACATGGTGGAAAGATAGAACCAACTCCAGAAGTAGGTTCTCTGACCCCCACATGTTCTAAGTGAGGACATGTACACATGTTTGTACATGTATATATATGTGTGTGTGTATATACATATATACATATATATAGTATACATATGTATATATGTATACATATATGCATGTGTATCTGTATACACACACCCACACACACCCCTAAAGAAATGGCTGGTGTGGAGCTCAGAGGGGGAGCATACATGCCTGCTTACTATTAAACAAACAAAAAATTCCACCATCTTGGGCTGGACAGATGGCTCAGTAAGAGCACTTACTGTTATTGCAGAGAACCCAGGTTTGATCCCCAGCACTTACATGGTGGCTCATAAGCATCTGTAACTCCAGTTCCATGGCATCCAATGTCCTGTGTATGCATCACATACACACAGTGCATAGATATACTTGCAGGCAAAACACCCATACACATAAAAGCTAAATCTAAAAAAAAAAAAAGAAAAAAAAGAAAAGAAACGAAACAACAACAACAACAAAAATTTATCCATGTCAAGAATGTCGAGAGAGAGAAAAACCACAAAACCTTCCCTTGGGTCAAACTGCTAGCTCAGAGTTTGGGTTCACAACAGGTGTTCAGCAACAGCTGTCCAATGAGTAAAAAAACAAACGAAGCCGGAATGAATGTGCACAGCTGGACACACAAGGAAAGACTATGCACTCTTTCTACTAACGCTAGAAATAGGTAGTTTATAACATAATGGCCTTCACATTCTGGAAGACAGATCTGATGCCAAAGAGAGACCAAGTTAGACCAGGAGTGGAGGAAAAGTGACACCTGGTTTGAGCGATGCATCCCTAGAGGTACCGGATACTCCCATCCGTGTCTAAAGCGTCAGTGCTGCCCAACACCAGGCCTTCGTTCCCTGTGCACAGCTATATCATCTGAATTGTGCCCCCGAGGGATGCGCGCAGTAGACGTGGTGAGCCAGTGTCTGTGACTCTTCCCAGTTATTAGAACACAGAGGGCCACAGGAGAGCTGCAAACTGGTGTGCACTCGGCGTGGGGCACAGGACCAGCACTGCATCTCTGCAACGTCCTGTCACCAACAGGTGCATCCTCAAAACTTCCACAAGCCTTCCTAAAACGCTCCCAAGCCTTTTACAGATTCATCCACTTAACTCTCAACAGCCTGACTCCCCAAACTTGACTGTGTGGGGGTTGCTTTCAAACCGCCCAATGCCTAGGTCTCATGTGAAACCAGGCGCTGTTTGACGTGTGGTGGAGGACAGCACTCAATTTGTTAAGGACAGGTGATTTCGGCATACAGCCGAGCTTCTTAAATCTGCAGCTGAGACAATTACTGCTAGTCCATCATTGTGTGTCCACATGGCAACATTAGGCCCTAATAAAGGCTTTTGCCAAATGACAAGAGAGAGAGAGAGAGAGGAGAGAGAGAGAGAGAGAGAGAGAGAGAGAGAGAGAATGAGACAGATAGAGAGACAGAGAGACAGACAAACAGAAATCTCCAAAGTGACAGCAGTTCGAAGTGAGGGATTTGGAAATGAATGATTAAGTCATGAGTTGGATTAAGGACCATACAAAAGGAGCTTCAAGGGGACTGGAGAAGTGGCTCCGTCAGCGCTTGCCATGCAGGTATGAGGACCCGAGTTCATATGCACAGCACCCATGTAAAAAAAAAAAAAAAAAAAAAAAGAAAAAAAAAGAAAAGAAATATGGTGCAGCATTGCACATCTGTAATCCCAGAGCCAGGAAGGTGAAACAGGAAGATTCTGGGGGCTTCCTGGCTGCCAGTCTAGGCAAACAAGTAACTCTAGGCTAGAGAGAGAGACAGGATATAGACCTCTGGCCTCTACATGTATGTGTGTGTTCACACAAACAAAACAGTGGCGGGGTTCAGAGGCCATGTAGCCTTTCCAGCTGCCATAGCCTGTATGGGGACATAGAATGCCTGTATCTTTAGCCCTTTGAGATCATCACAAGAAGGCCCTCTCCACACACCAGACACCTCAGCTTCCCCAGTTCAGGGACTGAGAAAGGTTCCTCTCCTTTACACACTCGCTCCAGTCTCTGCCTGGTCATAGTGGCAGACTAATGCAGTTTCTGGGCATGACACCCGAGGCACAGAGAGGTCAATACTTTCACAAGGTCACACAGCTGATAAGCCCGAGGCAAACCACAAGGTCAAAGGGCTGTGCCATGCTAAGAAATTGCCCTTCTTCCCTCTGACCTAGGCTTCTCGCACGACTTTCAGAGTCTAGAGATTTCTGGCCAAGAAACAGAAGCAAAATTGTCCTATATTCCCCAATGAACTTGAGTAAAAGCGTAAGAGAATCAGGTACAACCCGAAGAGACGACACTAGGGAAGGAAGCTGGTTGTGTCCCACACATGTAGTGTGACTGACGGTTTATGCCAAGCCAGTCGTCCATCATTCCTACCAGATGGAGCTGGCTGTGTTTAAATTAGGGGACTGATTTGCTTTTATCTATTCGTCATGAGCCAATTCATTTGTTCAGGAATAAACTGTGTAGATGCTTTTAAAAAATGATAGAAATCATGGCAGCCATGGGCATCCTTTATGAAGTGCCATGAAGCAGGGTTAGCAGAAGAAACAGGATGCGCACAGGAAGAAAAGAGCGAGCAATGTGCACAGCTGCTGGGCTGGGGGGACCCACCAGGACTCAACAGTTACTGTACAGGTGCTCAGACAGCCATGACAAGGAGCTGTGTAGGGACGGCAGAAGAGTGGCCACCTCAAAAGTGTGAGGCCATCAGCATGATCCACAGCACTGAAAAAGCATTTTCGTTTTCTTACTACAGCAGGAAAGTAGAGTAGCGGCCAGGATGCCCTGAAAATCATGCACCCTAGAGCCATGGCTGCCAGACACCTGCGACACACAAGAGGTTCAAGGTTCGTAATCATGCAGATCGCTGAGCACTTGCCCAGCATGTATAAGACCCTAGGTTCCACCCCCAGTATCTCACACACACACAAAAGATAAATAAGAAACATATTTACTGGCCTTGAATGTCTATTCAATAGGTATGGGAACAACCCTAAAACTTCCTAACAAGTCCCCACACAATGATGGTAAGCATCCATAAGAAACAGCTTCTGCGCGCATGCGCGTGCGTGCGTGCGTGTGGGAGGGGGGGCTGGTTGTCTCTCTAGTCCCAGCTTGTGCTGCCCTGAAAACCCCAGTCAGCCTGTGTTTCCTCATCTCCGGGAAGGCCTTCCCCGACCTTGGTCTCCTGGGAGCCCCACTCTCTCCTGCATGAAGTGACCGCCACCCCCAAGTGTTCTTCACTGTTCAACGTTTCACACGCCCACCTCTCCCGCTACACAAGACGGTGAAAACTACTTCAGATCGATCAGCATCTCGCACATAAACACCACCCAATACATGTTAGGTGACGTGTGTCTCGGCAAACCAGCAGAGACAGTATGATCGCACAGGCCTGTGACAGCAGTAGTACAAGTCAGAGTGACTGTCCTCGCCACCGCACCATTCATGGGGAACACTCCACGCCCTTGAAGGTAGAGATGATTTTTCTTCCGCCACAGGGAAGTCCTAAACCACACGGATGCGTTTAAAAGTACCCATGTAAACTGGGATGCAAGATCCTCTTATCTCTGGTACGGACAGTGTGCTCGGCACCAGGGACTGATCTCTGACCACTTAATGAGATGGGACTGCACAGTTGGTACTCCAGCACAACAGACCGCCCCATTCTGTCACTTTTTAAGGTTTGGGCTGCAATACTGGGTCCGTGGCATCGCAGGCTTCCCATCTAGTGCTGCAGCAAGGTCAGCCTGGCTTCCCCCTCCCCTGGTATCTGCTTCAGAGGTGATCAGAGGCTCCCCCTCCTAGTTCAGTACCACGCACAGTAGGATGCAGAGGTGCAAAGTGATAACAAGGAGGGACTGAGGTTTGGTGGCCTAAGGAAGCTCCTTGTAGCTGAGGATCTTCCAAATTCCCACTCCAAACGTCTCTCTGGCCGTGTCAAGCCAGTCTCTGATTCCTCCCCAGGGACAGAAGGAAACCCACTCAGCCACCCCATTAATGGGAGCTAAGGGGAAAGGTTAGCCCTTTTCTACCCAATCAGATCTACAGAGTTCTCTGCAAGCTCATCAATCGCTCGTCAATCCTGTGGCTAGGTCCCAAGAGGGAGGTGGGGGAAAATTCTGAAGCAGACACACGGTCTCCAAAATCAGCCTTGTCTGAGCTCCTCATGACCCACAAAGTCAGCAAATGGTGCTGGCTCCTCAGCCATGTATGGCTGTGTTTTCTGATAAGGAAACCAGGTTCTTTAATATGCTCATCAGCAGAGGTAACAGACAGTCTTATGTCTCGGACACTGGAGTATTATTACCTGTGACCACCAAAGTGGGCAATCTCAGCCGTAGTAAACAGCCAGAAATACAAATCAAAGGCATTCATTTGCCAATCTCAGCATTTGCCACACTGCCCCAGCTCCTGGGAGGCATATCAAGCATCACGCCCAGCAGAACCAAAACAGGACACAGATTTCTGTGGGTCCTCAACCTCATACCGGCCCTGCTCCCCTGTCCTGTGCTATCTCTTTAGTTCAGCAAGCAAAAACCATCCACCTTGTAAAAGGCCCAGGGATGGCATACTTGACTCAGCAAATGGCTCTCGTAAGCCTGACAGACATGGATTCCAATCTGTCTTTCTGCTGACAGGGGGGTCTGGGCTTCCCTGAACCTCCAGATTCCAGTGAACCCCAGCTGCTGCCACCTGAACCAGAGACCACAGAGGACACGCACAGATGTTTTCTCCCTCATCCCAAGGAGCCCATGGTCACCCCTGCATGCTAACAACCTGAGTGCAGTGGGAAGCCCGGGCATACAACCCCGTCCCACCCCCAGGGCAGCAGGGTGGAATTCCATCTAGAAAGGCTGATCTGGAAGATGGGCACCACAGAAAGCTTCCCCAACCGTGCCCATGGGAATCAGTGCAGAGGGCTGCAGAGTGAACCCAAAGATGGGGCTGACTGAGTACATAGAGGCCAGCACCGAAACGGCGGCTCCCCCTCCTCTGCCTGCCTCTCCCCTGCGCTGCCAATGCCTTCGAGACACAGAGCTATGGAAAATCGCGTACATTCTCTGTGCTGATGCGATTCTCTCAGGAGAGGGAAACACTGGTTACTGATTTTGAAATTCCTGTGTGTGATATGGTTTGCCTGGAGAAAGCATGGACCTTTGCCGTTCGTTCCTGCTACGCTGGGAGTATCTGTTCTTCTAGAAACACCTAAATTTATACCTATTTTTGTGATGCCATTATGCCAATTGTGCCATCACACGTCTCAAAAGCAAACATTTTCTTAAGTCCTGAAGGCTTCAGCCAAGAAAGGAAAGGAGACGACAGATGATGTCTACTCCCAGTGTGCAGGCCCACTGCTCTTCAGCTCAGAAAAGGAAAGGAAAATAAGGCTACTTTCCACACCAAGCTGCAGAGCCAGGGGTCCAAAGACTGGTCCTGGGGCCAGTTCTGGGGTTTTGTCTCTTGGTTTCTGGACTGTTTCCTGCTGTGTAGGATCTAAGGTCCCTTCCATCTAACAAAGTCCCTCACTCCAGCAGCCTCCTTCAGTAAACTTGCCTCCCACTCTTAGAAGTGAAGACTAGCCAGGAAGTATCTGATCGAGGCTTTAAGGCTATATTAGGAAAGAGAAATGAAAAGACTCACGAAACCACAGGGCTCTCAGAGACCCACGCCCACCCCTGCCAAGGTCCTCTCCACTGAAAGTGAAACTTAGGAGCCAGTTAGCAATATACTTTTTATGATATTTTCTTCCCAACGTCTTCTGAGGAAGATGGGAAGCGGACTGGAGGCACAGATGAAGTGACACCCAGGCTTTCTGAAGGACAATAGCCATTTGACTTTCCCCAGGCACTGTCCTACAAAAGTATACTCTGTGTCCTAAACTGGCATAGACTGCAAAATAAACAAAACACGGCAAGTAACAACCTCATTTCCAAAGCTGCATGCCAGACCTGTCTGACTTCAAGAAGTCACACCGCCCCATGAGAAGAGGTCTAACAACACAGCCATGACAGACCTGACTGGGGCATGCTCGCCTTCTCTGAGCATACCCTTTCCTCATCCGCAAAAGGGGACAGCACGGGGTCTTCCTTGACAGGGACTGGAGGAGGATTTTAAGGGGCTATTACTGTTTGGCACAGCGTTTGATAAAGGCTGTGTAATCATCACATTAATGTTGATAACGTTATCACTGCAGGACTGCAGGCCCAATTCTACTTCAGTAGACAGACAGTGGCAGAAGGAGACGCCTGAGAGCCAGGCAGGGCGGCCTGTGAACGTGAACGTGCAGCAGCCGTCCTGACACCTCCAGACTTTCTGGAAAAAGAAATAGCTGTGAGGTAATTCAGAGCTTACTGCGGAGGAAGAGAGTGAACATAGTGGTGTTCTTGGCCTGTGGGGGAAAAAAAAACCACGAAGGATCTGAAACCAAGGGAGCTGGGAAGGCCACTTGTGGAGGGGAGGGGGAGTACTTGCCAAGAAGAAGCAGGTTAAAAAGGCAGAAACAGTGAAGGGTCTACACACAGGTCACAAATGAAGGACAGAATCGCTGCTCACTAAACAGAGGGGGATTACGGGGGTGAGAGGGTAGGGAGGGGTGGACGCAACTGGGGCCAAGGAGGTGAGTGAAAAATAATTAAACATGGGATGGGAAGCAACAGCCCCAAAGGCTCTAGAGGGTGGGGGAGGGGCGGAGAACAAGGTTCGGCCCCACATGGTGGGGTGCATAATTAACCCGTACTCGGAGAACAATGCTGCGAGTTAGTTTGAAAGGGGTAGGGGGAAAAAAGAGAAAGGGAGCATTTGTTAGGAACGGTGGAAAAAGAAAACGGGGAGGGGGGGCGCAAACGGTGAGATTTCTGTGCTTTGAAAGTGGGATTTTAAAAAAATGAGCAGAAAATAGAAGGTCTAGTGAAGTTAGAAAACACTAGACAACAGAAAAGAGGTAAAAAGAGCCAGAAAAATCGTGGGGGGGGGGGACGGACAGATACAGCTCTGGGAAGCCTTGGTAACCAGCAGTGAATAAACTCAAATTACTATTCTACTTATCAATGCAATGATCCCACGCTGGGCAGCAACTATAACAGCCTGGCTCGCTTGTGTTTGGTTTGATTTGTTGTGGGGATTGTTTGTTTGTTTGTTTGACTCGGAGAAGAAATCTGCTCCGGCTCTGTAATTTTGCAGTGGCCCGCCAGCACAATTCACCTGAATTCCTCTCCGACGCCTGCTGCACTCGCCCGTTCCTGAGACTGGCCAGTATAGCAATTCCCCATATCCTGAACAGAACTGGAGCTAAACCAACTCTGCCAACTCATTCTCTGTGCAAGTGACGACAAAGTTCCCAAGTCTTTCTTCCAGGCTGCGTCCCAGTAGGGACCTGGGAAGAAACTTGCTTTCTAATTCAAGTGCTCCAACCAAACGCAACCTCTCAATCCCCTCCGTGCACAAGTCACGCCCTCCGAGGAAGGAAGCGTTCAAGGGGGCAGTGGCGGCCAACCTTTGTCCGTCGTCCTGGCGCAACCCCGCAGCCCGCCCTGCGAGCAAGGAGAGCCGGTAGAGTTTCAGGGTAATCCCTGACCGGTCCTTGCGGAAAGGAACCAGCTAGACAAGCACCGCGCACACTCCCCGGAGGGCGCTGCCGAGTGAGCCCAGAACGCTGAGCAGCCGCTACCAAGAGGATCGCGCAAAGTGGCGCAACAGGTGAGCAGCCCTGGCCGGTCCCACGAGCCGCTCGAGCAGGAGCTGGCAGCGGGACACACTCAGGTCACCGAGGCCGTCCTTGGCGCTCCTCATTTCCTCCGCGTTGCCCACCCTTGTGTTTCCGTCCTGCAAATTCGAGCGCCTCCCTGGTCAGTCTCACCTCGGCGGTCCCCACTCCACCGAAGCTCCAAAGCCCGCGTATCCAAGACGCCCTACGCGCCGGCAGGCTCCTGCACAGATCCAGCCGCGAGCTCGCCAGGCTCTGCCCGCCGTGGCCGCCACAGAAAGAGCAGCATAGATTCCGCCCTCCCGCGCTTAGCCGCCTCCTCCCACGGGCCACGCCCCCAGCCCGCTCCCGAAGCCACGCCCCACACTGCTCCCCTAAAGTCACGCCCCGAGCCCGCCCCGCGGAGGGGGGGTCTTCGCAGCCCCCAACCTCTGCTCTGCCCGCCTTCACCGGGGCCACGCCCCCAGCTCATCTTCCGTTAGACTGCGTCCCTAACAGCCGCGGTTTTTAGCCTTCGACCATGCCCCAGCGCCACTCTGTGCCCACCGCCCCACCCCACCCCCGCCAGGCCACGCCTTTGGGCTCAGAGGACACCCTCAACCTAACACACTTCTTGCCCCGCCTCTCACCACGCCCCTGGCACATCCTACCCCTCACCACCTCCACCCCCGCAGCCCCCGCCTCCACCTCCAGGTTGTACCTCCTCGCCACTCTTTCTCTCTATGGCATGCCTCCGCCCCTTCACCCCTACCACCCTCTCTAGTCACTTTTCTTTAGCCGTGCATCTTCCCAAAAGATTTACACCCCCTCGTAAGACCGGGACTCTGTCCCACACTTCCCAGTTCCACTACGGATCACCTTGGCTACTCACACACTGGCACCCCACACTGCTTCTTTCCTGCTCCGTATCTGCGAATTCTTCTGTACCGCCCGGGTGAGAGCAGCTGCGTCTCCTGGGCGACGGTCTGACGCCCACTGCCTCACCTCTGCCTGGCTCGCACACCCTCTTCAGGATCATGGCTATTCTCTCTGCGGGCTCGCCTTTTGAGTCCATGGAAACTCAGACTGAAGATGCTTTGACCTTCCGTTTTCCCAGGGTCTGGACTATGAACTCTCTCAAAGAACTTTTCATACGTGGCCCAACAGAAACCTCAGAGGGGAAGCAGCCCTTCTGTGCCAGGATCTGTGATAGACCCCCACCCTCCCAAAATGCACTGTGGTTATTTTTAAGGGATCCATAAAAACAAGCACATTCTTTTAAAACGTGGTTTGCTGAGACTATTCTTTTGAATAGTTACAATGCACCAGCATGATTATTCTAAATATTATAAACTACTTTATAACCAAAGAATAATCGCTATTTTAGACAAAAGAATATGTAAAAAAAATACCAACAAAAAGTCTAAATTAACTTTTAGATTCTTTGAATACAATTTTTATTTCCTTGAGAATTTCATACAACGTATTTTGATCATATTCACCCTCACTTCGCCCCAACATATTTTATTTCTGACTATGTGCATGTATGTCTGTGTGAATGAGTATCTGCATTTGTGTGACAGACCGAAAGAAGGAGACTGATTCCCTGAAGTTACAGGCCCTTGCGTGCCTCCCCATGTGGGTGCTGGGAACCAACCTGTGATTTTCTATAAGAATAGGAACTGTGGGGGCTGAAGAGATGGCTCAGTGGTTAAGAGCACTGACTGCTCTTCCAGAGGTTCTGAGTTCAACTCCCAGCAGCTTCATGGTGACTCACAACCATCTTTAATGAGATCTGGTTTTACTTTCTGGTCTACAGTCATACATGCAGACAGAATATCGTACACATAATAAATCTTTTAAAAAAAAGAATAGGAACTGTGCTTAACTGCTGAGCCATCTGTCCAGCCATAAATTAATTTTGTGTATGTTCCTTTGGTGGGTTTTTTGTTGTTGTTGTTGTTGTTTTTTGTTTGTTTGGTTTTGGTTTTTCAAGCCAAGGTTTCCTTGTGGAGCCCTGGCTGTCCTGGAACTAGCTCTGTAGACCAGGCTAGCCACTAACTCAGAGATTCACTTGGAAGTCAGAGATCTGCCTGCCTCTGCCTCCCCAGGGGCTGGGACTAAAGGCATGCACTACCACTGCCTAGCTTGTATGTTCATAAATACTGAAAAAAAATAGCAAGTCCATGCCATCATGCATTTGTGAAGAACCCACGGCAAGGATGCTGAAGTGAACCCTTTACAGGCTGTGCATTTTGTTTTCTTATGACCTACAGTTACTGGCTCATGCGCAGGAATGAAAGTACTACAATAACATAAGAAGCTAACTGGACGGGAAACTGTGGCATGTCAGACCTCTGTGACTTCCAGCCCATATTCCGTAACCCTGAGCTGCTCTGAGAAATTCTGTAGTAATTGAATCAGGCACCAAAAATATTAGGTAGTATCTCTGGGTTGAGAAAATATGAGATTATTCTTTGGATGTTTATTGAAATATCACACCCCCAGATTTTGACAACAAGCCTGCACATTTATAGTAGAAAATATTATAAATGTTAAACTGCAGGGCTGGAGAGATGGCTCTGAAGTTTGAGAACACTGGCTGCTCTTCCAGAAGACTGAGCTCCAGCACCCATATGAAGACGTTCAACCATCTGTAACTTCAGTTCCAGGGCCTCTGATGCCCTCTATGGCTTCTGCAGGTACCAGGAATGCATGTCGGTCACAGACATAAGTGTAGGTAAAACATCCATACATAAAATAATAAGCTTTTCAAGACAAGGCTTCCCTGTGTAGCCCTAACTGTCCTAGAATTTACTCTGTTGACCAGGCTGGCCTTGAACTCAGAGATCCACCTGCCTCTGCCTCCCAACTACTGGGACTAAAGGCAAGGAAAACCACTGACTAGCAGGAGATTTTTTTAAAAACTATTATAAAATTTTAGAGACATAGCATGAGAAGCTAATACTATTGGATATCCCATATTGTGTCTTATATGAGCTTAACAAAATCCACACGAAGCCTTCATATATGAAATCTATTTTAGCATTGTCATAATATTTTCATTATTCCTTTAAAATTAGCACAAATGTAGAGAGCAGATTTTTATTTTTCTTTAAAAGAATCTGCTTCAAACAATCACTTCTGGCTGCTTGGAAACCACTATTAATATTTATATGCAATGCTTTTTTTTTCTTTCGTCTGGCTCTCAGATAAATGGATTTACGCACTTGACTGAAAGCCATTCTGCCTCCCTGACACTCTGGATGACCCAGGCAAGCCTTTTACCTTGCCAAGTTAAGCTTCCTCTTCAGTGTACATTTGACAGCGGGACCTCCCTCTCCGCACTAATCGGAAAATTAAAACTGCAGCCCGTGTCACACTCTAGCTGACACGCGCAAGTTCTTGACAGTGCAGGTTCTTGGCCCTTAAAGCAAGACGTATTTTCAGGGTTTCTGTGGGAGTTACATGAACTCCTGGAATAAAGCTCCTGATTCGGATTTTAAACTTGTTAGGGAAAGACCTGAGGTCAAGAGAGAAGACGCTGGTGGCATGGAGAAAGGCTGGGCAGCCTCTTCGCAGTGCCAGCCACCACCACGGGACTCCAGCTCTGACCAGTCTCTTAAATGATAGACCAGAACCAGAGATCTCAAAGCCTCCTTTCATTCCCATCATTCTGCATACATGTTCCAGAAAACGTGATTTCTAAGTCAAAGAACAAAATCCTGCTCCAGTCTCCGTGGGTTCCTGTTCCTGTGGCTGCAGCTGCAATTGTGGTTGTTCCTGTGGCTGCAACTGTGGCTGTTCCTGCGGCTGTGGCTGTTCCTGTGGCTGAGGCTGCGGCTGTGGCTGTTCCTGTGGCCGCGGCTGTGGCTACGGCTCTGGCTGTTCCTGCGGCTATGACTCCCCACCCCCCACAACCCAGCCCGCAGCACTGACATCTATCTGCACTCCCCACGGAAAGGAACCACCCAAAGGTCTTTCCCACATTCTCTTTCTCACTGATCTTCCAGTACCTGGGTCTCCCTTCACCCAAGATCCATCATAACCATGTTGATTCTTTCTTTTTTAGTATTTTATTCAGTGATAATATCATATATGTGTTCAATGTATCTTGTTTGTATGTCCACCTTCAGCTCCCGCTTCCCACACCCTCCCAACATGTCTCTCTCCCACTGTTTTTTGTATCAACCACTGGATCCAGTCTGTATGTGCAAGGGTGTGAGGCCATCCACTGAAGCAGGGGCAACCTGCGGGTGACCACAGTTCAGAAGAGAAATTACTCCCCCTCCCCTCAACACAGGCGCTTTAGGCTGGAGCACATCGAGTTTAGAGGCCCCCACCTCTCACCAAGTCTAATGTGCCCCATCATACATAAACTCCCTGAACTTAGGATCTATTTGCCTCAATATCTAATTGAATGCTTAGTACACTGTGTACTCAGGCTGGTTGTTTACTAAAAGCTTCAAAACAATCTTCAAGGCACTGTTACCATTTTCATTGGTAGCTGAGGAAAACGGAGTTCAGAGGGCTTGAGTAAGTGGCCTTAGGTCGCCCAGTAAGCAAGGCAGCAGGGGTTTGATTGTGGGCTCCAGCTTTTACATGAGATGGAGGCAATGGTGTGTTTCTCCAAGGTTGGGGGCTGGGGGTACCGCTGTGTTCAGTTTGCTGAAAGCTGTCTCCCATCCCCAAAATGGACTGTCGTGATACTTTGTTTGTACTTTAACAAATAAAGCTTGGCTGATGATCAGAGTGCGAAGCTAGCCACTAGTTAGACATAGAGGCCAGGCAGTGGTGGCATACACCTTTAATCTCAGCCTCCAGAGGCAGAGGCAGATGGATCTCTGAGTTCAAGGCCACCCTGGGCTACAGGAGGGTAGCGTTGAAGAGAAGCAGAGCCAGGTTGGTGGTGGCTCACATCTTTAATCCCACTACTTGGGAGTCATATGTCTTAAATCCTAGCACTAGGGAGGTGGAGACAGGAGGGGATATGGCTGGGAGCAGAGAGGAATATAAGGTGGCAGGAGACAGGAGCTCATGGCATTCAGTCTGAGGACTTGTAGAGACAGGATACCCCATTCCGTCTGAGGAGTTTGCAGAGGTAAGAACTAGAGGCTGGCTGCTCTGCTTCTCTCATCTTTCAGCTTTCACCCCCTAGTAGCTGTCTCTGGGTTTTTATTATTAAGACCAATTAGATCTGAGCTACAGACTGGGGTTTCTAAGAAGGGATAAGGGAGAACAGGGAACATCTTTCTCCAGATTCTAGAGCTGTTCCTTTGAGAAGTTTCTTCAGTGACCCGATTCTTCCGAAGAGACCACAACCACTATTCACCCTCACCTCCTAATAATGAGTCTATCGAGTAACTGATCAGTCCGCCTATTAGGTTCGAACCCATAGAACTCAACCACCTCTAGAAACGCCGTCACCCACACACTCGGGGCTCACTTTCCCAGTTAGTCCCCCTTGAGGCAATCCGGTTGACAATTAAGATCAGCGAGTAGCAAGGGCGCCATGGAAACAGCTTTGAGAGCTCACATACAGACCCAGCTCTGTCTTCAAAACTCACAGCATTTTGACAGCCTTGCCTTGTTTCAACACCAGTCAGACTGTGTACTCCTAGGGAGCAGTACTTTTTTTTTTAAACTTTATTTACTTTGGGACCTCTCATAGAACTAAGTGCATAGTAGATACTAGCTAATCAATTAAATAAAATGAATATGGCAGTACATTATTTGTCACTGATATGTGCTTTAAAGCATATTAATTGGAGGATGTTATAAATATAAACTACAAAGAAAAGCCAGTTTCGGGAATTGGAGCTCCAACAATTCAGGCACATTGCCAGTCCTTTCTGGCTGTTCTCATGGTTCATGTTAAACAATGATTTCTCTCCACTCCAAAATTCGGAGCAAACACTTAACAAGCACTATAGCCCAAAACTTTGGTTTGAAATCGATCACGTGACCCATTTTGAATTCCACCCTTGACCAAAATCTTCCCTTTTAAACCCTAAGCAAATTCTTCTTTTTTTCCCACCAACTTTCAAAGCCCGGAAGAACAGATGGGAGAGAACAAGATGACTCACTGTTTACTTGTAAGCAGCCTTGAATGATGAGGAACAAAACGAAGAGAGTTGCATCATGGGTGATCTGAGAGAGACAGCACACATGCGCTACTCACTAAGGAACATCGGGGAGTCTCCAGGGTTTATGGGCAAATGAGGGTCAGGGAAAGTGGACTAGCACCAGTCAGGTTCTTGGGAGTGTGACACACAGTGGCAAAGGTATGCATCTGAATAAGGATTCTGGCCCTTTCTAGAATGACTTCATCTAGATATGGCAACCGCTCCCTGGATGTGTTTGCAAGTGGACCTGGTAATGTTTACACATAATAAAAGTGTTGGCTAGCCCTCTCTGAGCCACGGTGTTCATAAGTTTCATCCACTGTTGAGTTACAGCTCTCCTTGCTGTGACCACACGCCTGACAAGAAGGATCTTAAGCAGGCTTAGGGGTGGCTAGGGAGGTGATGGCTCAGTCCTCAAGGTGCCCACTGTGCAAACACAAGGATTTGACTTTGGATAGACTCCACATAAGAAGTCAAGCAGTAATTGCCTGTAATCCCAGCCTGGAGAGGGTGGGGTGCAGGGAGCAGAGACAGGCAGGTCTATGAAGCTCACTGGCCAGCTAGCTTGGCTGAATCAGTGAACGTAAGATTCAGTGAAATTTTGTTTCTAAAGCATTTTTTTAAAGATAGAAACTGATCCAGGGAAGATACCCGAGGGTACCCAGAGCATCACATGCATACACATATGCACGTGCACGCACATACGCTCACACACACACACACACACACACACACACACACGCACGTACACACACACACTACACACACCACACACACACCATACACACACACTCACAAGTAAGAGAGACAAAGAACACACACACATGAGAGAGAGAGAGAGAGAGAGAGAGAGAGAGAGAGAGAAAACAGAAGTCATAATATATATGCAAAGGAACTATAAGATATAAAACAAAAACACCCTGACTCAACATTATAAGACAAAGAACCTCCAAAGATGCCACTGAGTTAATCTACAGCTGGATATCCAGCTTACCCTTAAGAGTAGTCTATTTCCTCAGACAGGAGAGCCAATGGAACCAAATTGAAGACCCAGGTATTAATTCATACCACTATGAACACCTGATTTTTGACAAAGAAGCAAAAAAATATAAAATGGAAAAAAGAAAGCATATTGAACAAATGATGCTGGAATAACTGGATATCAACATGTAGAAGAACAAAAATAGACACATATCTATTACCATGAACTTTTCTCAAGTCGATATGGATCAAAGACCTCAACATAAAACTAACTACACTGAATCTATAGAAGAGAAAATAGGAAGTACACTTGAATGTATTGGCACAGGAGATTACTTCCTAAATATAACCCCAGTAGCACAGACACTGAGAGAAATAATTAATAAATGGGACCTCCTGAAGCTAAGAAGCAAAGGACATGGTCAGCAAGACAAAATGAAAGCCTACAGAATAGGAAAAGATCTTCACCAACCTCATATCAGAGAGAGGGCTGATCTCCAAAGACCTCAAGAAATTGGTCATCAAAAGAACAAATAATCCAATAAACAAATGGGGTACAGGCTTTAACAGAGAACTCTTAACAGAGGAGTCTAAAATGACTGAAAGACACTTAAGGAAATGTTCAACATCCTTAGCCATCAGAGAAATGCAAATCAAAACAACTCTGGGATTCCATCTTACATCTGTAAAAATGGCCAAGATCAAAAACTCTGATGACAACTTATGTTGGAAAGGTTGTGGGGAAAAGGGAACACTTCTGCTTTGCTGGTGGGAATGCAAGTTGGTACAGCCCCTTTAGATATCAGTATGGCGATTTCTCAGACAATTAGGAAACAACCTACCTCAAGAGCCAGTAATACCACTTTTGGGTATATACCTAAAGGATGCTCAATTGTACTTCAAGGACATGTGCTCAGCTATGTTCATAGCAGCATTATTTGTCATAGCCAGAACCTGAAAACAATCTAAATGACCATCAACCGAAGAATGGATAAGAAAAATGTGGTACATTTACATAATGGAGTACTACACAGCATAAAAAAAATAATGACATCTTGAAATTTGCAGGCAAATATATGGATCCAGAAAACACCATTTTGAGTGAGGCAACCCAGACCCAGAAAGACAAATACTATATGTTCTCACATATGTTGCTTTTAGACATAAAGCAAAGAAAACCAGCTTACAATTTACAATCCCAGAGAACCTAGACAACAGTGAGAACCCTAAGAGAGACATACATAGATCTAATTTACATAGGAAGTAGAAAAAGACAAGATCTCCTGAGTAAATTGGGAGCATGGGTACCACCAGAGAAGGTAGAACAGAAGGGGAGAGAATGGGAGAGGAGGGGAGAAAAATATATAGCTCAATAAAAATAATTTTAAAAAAATAGTCACATCTGAAAAAAGAAGTCTGTTTCCTAAGTGAAAGTCCTTTGGAGACCTTTTAATGGTCTTTTTAATGAAGTATTTTACATATGGTGCCCTTTCCTAGTGCTTATGGGCAACTGGGTCTTTGTTATGATGTGTATCATGTTTATCACGAACATTCTCGTGGATAGCGTGGGAGGCATTGGTCAATTTTTCCATTCAAAATCTGTATACTCTTACTCTTGACTGTGCGTTCCTCCTTCCTCCAGCTGCCTGTTCTGACTTCCAGGAGAGGACAGGAGGAGGTCGTGACATGCGGTGTGACGTGGCATTGTGAGAGATATAAAAGTGTCAATACTTTACCCGGTAAGTTCAAGTTCCTCAGCTCCCTGCCTGGTCTGTCTCATGCTGTGGACTGTGGTCCAAATGGTGCACGAGATCACGGGTAGAATCTGTGTCCTTGTGAAAGGACTTGTGCAAGGCTGTTTGTCCTTTCTGAAATTCACGGACACACATGTCCATTCTGTGAGGGATCTCCCAGACATCAAGCCTGATGGAGTCTGGATCCGGAGCCTTCGGCCTCCAGAACCTTGAGAGAATGGCTTCCTGTTGTCTATAAGCTGCCTACTCTCAGGTGTTTCATAACAATAGCTGGACGAGCCAAAAGAGAGTGGGACAGACTGATTATTTATGTCGTCCCTAAGTTCAAAGGCCAGACTTTGAGGGAGAGTGGGTCATGAGGGGAACGTCCCTTGTGTGTGGGGTCACTGCCTTCTTAAGAGACCTCAGAAAGCTGCCTTGCCCCTTACCCCATGTGATGACACAGCATGCAGGCTGACTCAAAGTTCGTCAGCACCCTGATGCTGGATTTCTCAGCCTCCCAAACTGAATGGCGCGCCCCGCCTAGTCGTTTGATGAAAGCAGCCTGAGCTACCACACCTGTGGTCCCTGCTCCAGGGGGTCCCCGCCAGCTCTACAAACTGTGTTCCTTGAGAATGAAAGCACATCTCCCCAATTCTGTTTCCCCTAATCATGGGCCATGTGCAGTATCATCTCACCCATTAATATATCTAATGCTATTTCCACTAAAACTGCATTCCCAAGAAGCGTGGTAAACTCTATCAGACACCTAATGTGAGCTAGATTCTTTTTGTTTGTTTAAATTTTGAGACAATGACTTACGTAGCTTTCGATGGCCTTAAACGTGCCTCAGAGCTGAGAATAACCTTAAACGATTGCCTCTATCTCCCAGATTCTGAGCTTATAGGTACAAGTCACCATACCTAACATATTTGCTTGCCTTTGACACCGTCTCACAGTGTAACCAAATCTGGCCTAGAAGTTGCCATGAAGGCAGTTCATTCTGATTGGTCTAGAAATTGTGATCCCCCTGTCTCACCCTTCTGAGAGCTATGATTACATGTACTCACTTCTATGTGCAGGCGTGCCAGATTCTACTAGAAGCATTTTACGTGTTTGCATTCCGTCCTCACGCTGATCCTGTTCAGTAGGAACTGCTAAATTCTCCTCTCATAGATACAGAAGCTGAGACCTCTGTGGTTCTGGAAGGTACCATCTAAAAAACAAACAAAACAAACAAACCAACAATGAAAAGGACAAGGTTTCTCTATGTAGGTTTGGCTGGACTGAAACTCACTAACTAGACCAGGCTAGTCTCAAACTCATAGAGCTCCGCCTGTTTCTAACCCCTCAATACTGGGATTAAAGGTACGTGCCACAAGGCCAGGCAAAACTGCTGTCTTAGCCACAGCTGATACTTGAAGCCGTCAGTGTCACAGTGGCTGAACTCAGGTTCTGACACCTCTACAGAACTGAGCCTCACAAGTAGGCGCTGCCTTCTGGGAATGTAAGCAGAACTAAGATCAGACAAATGGCTAATTGTGAAAAACAATTAAAGGAGCCAACAGCCAGGGATACAACTTAGAGAGAGGAAGTTTGCCAGCATGCACAAGGATCAGGATTCAGTCCTTAATACCGGATCAGGGAAAATGGAGTCTAAATGTACATAGGCACAGGGGCTAGTGTTGATCTTGAAGCATAGAGATGCTGTCTGGGGCATGATTTACCAGGTTGCAATTTCGTCTCATATTGTTCAAATTGTCCTACAGGGAAAGTTTATTATTAGTTTCATTTTTTACAGTGGGGAAATGGGGGCAGAGAACAGTTAAACAAGTGGCTTCAGGTCCTCAGCTGTCATGTGGTTGACATAACTGGGATTGAAACCTAGCTGAGGCTTGGAATTCAGCTCACTGGTAGGGCCTGTCAGCCTGTGAAAAACCCTGGTGTAGTGGTTTGAACAAGACTGGCCTCCATAGGCTCTTGTGTTTGAATAATTGGTCCACAGCAACTGGAAGCCCTTGGGAAGTATTCAGAGGTGTGGACTTGTTGGAGGTAAGTCCCCGGGGTTGGCTTTGAGGCCATTCCCCAGTGTTCTCCCTCTCTCTGCCTCATGATCAAGAAACAAGCTCCCAGCTGCTCCTGTTGCCACGCTTTTGCTCTGACAACACGGACTCTAACCCTCTGAAATCGTAAACCCCAATGAAACACTTTCTTTTATCAATTGCCCTGGTCATGGTGTTTTATCACAACAGAAAATGACTGGGACACCTGGGTTCTCTTCTCAACACGGTGAAAAGAAGTAAGCCAACAGAGAGCTGTCTGGCTTTCAAAGGCCAGGCAGGCTCCGTCTGGACATCTAGCCGTTGAGGGAGTCCTGTCCACTCACAATATAGACCTCCCAGGGCTGCTGAGGAAGCGCCTGGGGCATATAGGTCATGACCTGGACTTTGTTTCTGAAGGTGAGTGATTTGGGACAAGTCTCCTAACCCATGTGAGTGTTTGTATTCTCATCTGAGGAATGAGGATCCCATCTCTTTCCAGAATTACTGTAGGAATGGACTCAGACAAACAAAGGGTTGGACAGGGACTTATCAACTCCCAAGTGGGACTCTAGTAATGGCTACTTGTATGTCAACTTGGGTGAGCCACCATGCTCATGGGTTTAGTTAAATACCAGTTTAAGATGTTGCCAGCAAAAAAAAAAAAAAAAAAAAAAAAAAAAAAAAAAAAAAAAAAAAGATGTTGCCAGCAATTTTTTTTTTTAAAAAAAGATGGAATTAACTTTTAAGCTTACAGACTTTAAGTAAAGTATATGGCTTTTGATAATATAATTAGACATCATTTAGTCAGTGCAAGGCCTTAAAAGTCAAGATTGTCATTTTCCGGAGGAGAGGATCTGGGCATCAAGATTGCAAAATTAGCATTCATCAGTGTCTGTTCTATAAATTTTGAACTTGCCAGCCTGCACACAATCCATCATGGACAATTTAGATTGACCATCACAGACACAAGATCCTCAATGACTTAACAGGAAGGTCTGGAGGCAAAGAAACAGGCAGGTGTAAGGATATTTCTCAGACCTCTGACCACACCCACAGTCACACAAGAATCACCTCAGAATCCCATAGGCACGTCGTGGACAGGGAAAAGGGTGGGGGTGTCTCCCAGTGCTGACAGACACATCAAGGACAATGAAAGGGGGGGGTCACCCAGTGCTGACAGTAGTTCCACCTGGATACTTTCTCTAGTCTGTGTTGTTTCATTTCATTCTGGACCCATTCCCTGCAGATGGAAACGTACTATAGTGACCAGCATGAAGGGATAACATATGGGTGCAGGCAGGATGTCCCTTTTTTCTGCACCTCTGTTTTCTCTGTGGGTCCCAGTCGTCCAGCTTCTGTCCTGCACCTGCCTGCTGGATAAGCTGACGGTCTTTCATTCTCTGGTAAGCCCTAATTATCACTGTAAACTCCCAGAAATCCTACCTACACGCTGGCATGACATTACATGTCATCATGTAACTGAATACCACCAGTGGGTCTATTTCTCTTCTGGTTTGATATTTTCATAGGACAAAAAGGCAAGGATCTAGACTTGCCCCTTTCACAACTCTCTCTCAGAAGAACTTACCAGAGTACCATTTTCTTAGTTACTTTTCTATTGCTCTGCTAAGACACCATGTCCAAGGACACTTATAGAAGAATTTATTGGGCTTACAGTTTCAGAAGGTGAGTCCATGACCATCACGGTGGGAAGTATGGCAGGCAGCCATGGTGCTGAAACAGTAGCTGAGAGCTTACATGCTGAGACAACAACCATGATTCAAACAGAGAGAGCTAACTGGGAATGGGGTGGGCTTTTAAAATCTCAAGGCCCACCTCACAGTGACACACCTCTATCAATTAGGCCACACCTTCTAATCCTTCCCAAACAGTTCTATCAACTGGGAACCAAACATTCAAACATGTGAGCCTGTGGGTGTCATTTTCATTCAAACCACCATAACCATAAAATTCACTCGCATATATAATTCCCTCTGAGAGAAGTATCCCCAAAGAATCACGAATCTCCCAGCATAGAATGACCCCTCCTCCTGTCCTTTGCAGTGCTTACAACTGAAACTGGGACTTTCACTCACATTAGGAAGGATCCCATCACTGAGCAATATGACCAGTCTTTTCACTTTTGATGTGGAGACAGGGCCTCCCTAAATTGCTCAAGCTAACCTTGAACTCTGTAGTCCAGGAGAGCTTTGAACCAGTGATCTTCCTGCCTCAGTCTCCTGAGTGGCTGAGGTTATAGCACTCCTGGGCCCAGTTTAAACCTAGTTCTTAACAGTCTCACTGTTATTCCTTATGCTCTCTCTGGTCCCTTTAAGGGCTAACCACGCCCACTTCCAGCCACTTCTGACCTCGTCGCCATCTTGGCTTCCCTCTTTTCTGTTCGTCTCTTGCCATGTACACATGTGTTTTCTGTCTCTCCCTATGTTTCTCTTTATGTCTCTCTGATTTCCTCTTTTTGAAGTAATAAATATCTCCCTCTCCTCTAAATAATAAATGTTTAGCTTTATGTATAGCCTCATGTCCATTTACTCTTCCGTCCACTGCATCCAGCCGCCTGACTCTGCCGCTCGCCTGGGGACCCTGCACTGCTCTGGCGGCAGCCTCTGCCTGGCTCACAGGCCACCCGGGGCATCCCAACATCATATTATTTTTAAAGAACAATACTCACTACCTCAACACCACCACAGTGAACACAAGGCCTTCCATGCAAGACTCAGAAGAACCCACACCTACGCCATAGCCCTGGGGCATACCTCTGTGCTGTCCTGCTCAACCACCCTGGCCATCTTTGAACAACTAATCAACCTCAGCTTTCTTCCTCATCACACTACTTCCAGAAGAATGCCAGACCTGAAGCAGAAATCCAAATGCTTGGTGCACACATGCATGCGACCAGCATCAGAAACATGATATTTAATATGGTTGAGCAGACGTTTTAAAAACGAGGGGAAATTGGTTAGAGAGTTGAGAGTCTCTGCAAGATTCTGATTCAGTCTTGCTCTTGACATTTGGCTGCATGGACCAAACAACTTGAATAAGGGGAAACATGGCGACAGGAGAATTCCAGTCTACCAGGGGGTGTGTAGAGAGGTTTGGGAAACTTGAGGAAGGCAGAGAGGGCGGGATGGTGAGGGAGGGCACGGGCCCTGATGTTTATTACATGAGAATCACTTGTTTATTGTTCATGGTTTCCATGCGTGTCTCTACCAGGAAGGGTTCTGAGCAGTGTGCCACATGAGAGAACTTTGATTTGATGGTGACTAGCCCTCGAGGAATGTAAACTCCATCCATAAACAAAGAGGCAGCATGAGGGTTTCAGTGTTGTCTGAGACCAAAGGAAGAGATGATTGTGACTGAGGCAGTCCGGGAGGAGACAGCTGAGAGACCCACAGGGCCAGCTAGGATTTAGGTTAACCCTTGCCATCCTGGAGGCCTCGTAGAGTGGCACTGCTGTTGGGGTAGTCAGGCCTGGAATCGAGTCCTGGCCCTTTTGTTCTGTGCTGAACCAGAAGGGGACAAGATACTACTTTGGTTGTTCAGTTACATGAGGACATGTAATCTCAGTATTGTTGTACAAATAAGATTTCCAAGAGCTCAAAGTTATAGATGGTGTTTACCAAAGAAAGGAAAACAGCATCCATTAAGATAGGTATAAGGTTGGGTGGTGGTGCTGCACACCTTTAATCCTAGCACTCGAGAAGCAGAGGCAGGTGGATCTCTGTGAGTTCGAAGCCAGCCTGGTGTACAAGAGTTAGTTCTAGGACAGGCGCTAAAGCTACAGAGAAACCCTGTCTCAAAAAACCAAATAAATAAATAAATAAATAAATAATAAATGCAAGCTAAACTGAACACAGAAGTAACTGAGTTCAAAACAAAGGCAACAGTGATTCTGATCCCTTAGACCCTTTCAGGTTTATTCTCTGTGCCCTTATGCAAGAGCGATGACTTTTATCAAAAGCCCCATACAGTGCAAAGGCCTGTTTCACTCTGGGCAAAGGAATACAACAACAACTATAAGGCCTTATTATTTTAAAAGGGGGCAGCCACATGATTCAGCAGTTCCGTGTATAGTCCACAGAGAGTTGAATTCAGCAGGCAAGGGTGCCTGCCTCCAACCCTGACAACCTGAGTTGTATCTCCAGGCCCCACGCGATAGAAAGCGGGTAGCAGATCCTATAAGTTGTCCTCTGTCCTCTACATACATGCCACAGCACAGTCATACGCGCGCACGCGCGCACACACACAATAATAATGTAATAAAAAAAATGTAACGACTTGAAAGGCAGGTCTTGACCCAGGGTTTGTGTTCGCCCATGCATTCTAGCAACAGCAAACAGATGGAAGGAACTCAAATAGCCCTGGGTAGACAGATGAGGCAGTAAAACACTCACACACTGAAGACTGGGTCAGGAGTGTTCCTCCAAACACCTGCATATCGAAGGGTTGCCTTCCAGAGCCCTGCTATAAGCTTACGCTTCCGTATTGCAGTCCATCATTGAAGGAAGTCAGAACAGAGACTGAGATAAGCCAGGACCCTGGAGGCGGGAGCTGAAGCAGAGGCCATGGAGAAGCGTTGCTCACCAGCTTGCTTCTCATGCTTTGCTCAGCCTGCTTCTCATAGGAACTAGGACCACCAGCCCAGGGACTGCACTGCCAGCCATGGACTAGGCCCTCCCCATTAACCACCAATTAAGAAAATACCCAACTTATGTGGAGGCATTTTCTCAATTAAGGTTCCCACCTTTCAGATAACTCTAGTTTTTGTCAAGTTGATCTAAAACTAGCCAGGACAGTGGCTTTCTACTTTTCCTGAAGTGGCAGCTATACCTTCAAGGCACTGTGAAGACCTTTGAGAAGACAGCTTACGTTCTTGATTTACTGATTTTGGGAACAGTGAGTGGTTCTACCCCAGTGTATTCACCAGGTTTCTTTCCTCTTCCCTTCCTGTGACCTCATTCCACCTAGTGACTTCCTGTTGCTACATCGGTGTACTCATAGAGCTGTCCAGATTTGGGGAGGAAGTAAGGGTTTCTTGGCAAGGGCCCAGAGCCTTAAGTCCAAGACAGCATTGGTCAGGAGCTGAAAGATTAAAGCAGGAGAACCACAGCCAGGCAGGCATACCAGTCAGAATGTTATGTGGTGCCACACACTGTAGCCCTAGAACCCAGGGCTGGTATCTCAGTGTCTCTGGACCCAGACCATGGGGTGTCAGCTAAGCCATGCTCAGAGTCTGGGAAGACAGATTCCAGACTCCAGGCCCAAGTAATGGAGGAATGTTCAGGAACTCACAGAGACCAAGGCATACTCAGAGATGCCCACTTGAGCAAAACCCACCTAAGCAAATGCATCTGTGGCCTGCACATTGATATTCTCTCTCTCTCTCTCTCTCTCTCTCTCTCTCTCTCTCTCTCTCTCTCTCTCTCTCTCTCTCTCTCTCTCCTGCCAGAGGATGGAAACCAGGGTTTCATGCACACTAGACATTATCTTTGAACCATGCCTCCCTACTCTGAATCGTACACAAGATAACATTTTCTATAATGTGTGTGTGTTTTTTTTATATATAGCAAGGTGCACACATGGAAGACAGAGGGTGCTGGGTGACACCTGTTCTTCTTATCTCATTCTGACAACGGATGTAGGGTTCACAGCACCCTCATCCCTTCCGTGTGGGCCTGTCCTTATGTGCCAGGTATAGGGGAAATTGCCTCCTGACTGTGGACGTGCTCGGCTCCAGCCAGGGACAGAGGATTCATTGCCGTGGGTACTGGGCTTCAACCTGAGCAGCGAGGATACAAGTCATGACCTCACTGGTGATCAAAGCTGGGATGAAGCAGGGGGGGGTTCACTGATGCCCAGAGGGAAGTTACCGTCCCCTCTTTCCAGAGTGTGATGTTGGAAGAGACTCCTCATGTGACCTTGGTCCAGGCTCTTCTCAAGCATGTGATATCAATGTCAGGACACCCACAGAGTCAGTGCTATTCCATTTTACACATGAAAAAGTTTGGTAAACATTTTTTTCTAAGACTACTGGCCAGAAAGCAAAGGGTTAAAGGTGACCCCCATTTCTGTGCCCTACTGGGGAGGTCCATTTCACACCTTCTGGGACTGAGTCACCGCAAGAGGTGGCATGAGGTAGCCAGAAAATTTCTGGAAAAGGTAAAGCCCTGGTGATGAGTACAGTTTGGGCAACAAGATGTACATGAAGTGAGTAACCCCTGTGCTCTATCACTTCGGCAAGGCTGTTCTCTGGGAAGCAACTTACAGACCTGGCAGGGAACACCATCCCTCTGCCTCTGAGTGCTGGAGACTAAGCCCTAGAAAAGCTTCTTGCCTGGAGTCATTCATCTTTGAAATAGAATCACCAAATGATGAAAACCGAAACGAACAAGATTCTGACAGACAGAACCTCTGGCTTTGCATGTCGCGTTGGGGAGGGGGGGCTGGCGCACACAGCAGAGCTCAGGCATAAGTGTGGAGGTTAGAGGACAGTTGGGGGAGCCTATTCTCCCCTACTATGTGGGTCCCAAGGATTGAACTCAGGTGGTGGCCAGTGCCTTTATCCAGAGAGCCATTTCATTAACCCCAAGAGTCTCTGTCTTCAGGCCCTTCACTACCACACCCGTCTATTAGGAATTTGTTTATTTTGATTCTTTAATGTTGCCGAGAATGGGAGGAGGGAAACGAGAAACAGAGAAGGGAGAGGCAGAAAAGGAGAGGCAAGTGCCCCTATATTCCTGTGCCCTTGCCCTTAGATTCTCAGCCCACAGAGCTCTCTGCTGATGTTGGAGCACTTTAGGACGGAAGGCATTATGTAGCTTTGAGAGCATTCATTCTAAGGCCGACAGTCTTCAAGTCCCCCGTCTCTCCTGCCTGGCTCCTTGGGCATTTCCAGGCTCACTCCTAAATACACCACATACTGAAGTCATTGCCTCTGAGTTATGAGAAGCATTGTATAGGTTAGAGGGCTAGAAAGAGGGTGCCAGGAGAAGAGGATCCCCGGATGAGTATGACCAGGTCAGCCTTCCCAGACAGCTGAACACTCCTCTGACCGAATCCAAACGTTCAGTCTTCTGAGCGACTTAGACTCTCTATGGAACCAGGAGTGGTCATGCTGGCGTCCTTGTAGGTTCTGAGGCTATAGATTAGCAACTGACATCACTCACACACTGCTGTCCTGGCCTGGCAGCTGCTTATGTTATGGGAAGCTTTGAGAAGCATATAGGGGAGCCTTATGTTCCATTTTTGTAGTGATGCTATAAGACTAAAGTTATTAATATTTTGATTAGTTCTGTGCAGGCGATCAAATCCCGGGTCTCATGGATACTATGCCTTCCCACTGAGCTACACCTCAAGCCTCCAAACTATTTTTGCACATTCTTACATTTGGAGGAGGGGGAGTGCCTTTATTGCTGACCTCAAACTCACAATCATCCTGCTTAGGCCTCTCAAGTTCTGGTATTATAGTTACACACTATCACACCCAACTCACTAAAATTGGTACTTTTATTGTACGTGTGCGTGTTCAAGTGCATATGTATGTACATGTGTGTGGAGGACTGAGGATAACCACAGGTGTCATTTTTTTTTAAATGCTCTTTTGAGACAGTCTCTCATTTGCCTAGAGCAGCGGTTCTCATTCTGTGGGTTGTGACCCCTTTTGGGGGGGTCAAACAACCTTTTCACAGGAATCACTTAAGAGCCTCGGAAAACAAATACTTACATCATGATTCATAACAATAGCCAAATTACAGTCACGAAGTAGTAGCAAAAATAATTTTATGGTTGGGGTCACCACAACATGAGGAATTGGATTAAGGGGTCGCAGCATTAGGAAGGTTGAGAACCACCGGCTGGAATTTTCTAGTTAGACTAGTCTAGCTAGCCAGGGCGCCTCCGGGAGCCTCCTGTCTCTGCAACATTTGGATTATAAGCACATGCCATCATGCTTGGCATTTTTACAGGTTTTCTGGGGGTGGAACTCGTCCTCATGATTGCAAGCCAAACACTTTAATAGCTTAGCCATCTCTCGAGCCCCTAAAAGCGTATTTATATAAAAGCAGAAGCCACCGGGCCTCTCATGGTCAGCACTGCCCGCCTGCTGCAATGCTGGGACTGTGGCTCACAGTGCGGACACCGTTCCTGAGCGCTAAAGAAGCGGGAAGCCCAGCTCTCGCCATCACCCCAGCTGGCCGCATCCACCACAGCCTCTGTGAGCCGTTTCACCCATTCCGGCCAGTGCTGTCCTGAGGGGAGGCACTCAAGGGAGGGCGACAGCTCGATGAGGTTGTGACATGTTAAGTGGGTATTTGGAAAGGAAAGGAACTGGCCAGACAGGCCCAGAGTTCTATCTGAGGGGGCACATTGCTGCTGCCCTTGAAGTGACGCGTGATTAGAAAGGCTGTACGCTATGACAAGCTCGGGCAGCTTCAGAGTCACCGACACAGTCCTGCTCTTGTTGGCCGCATGCCAGGCTGGGGCTGTTGGGATCGAGACTCAGACCCTCTTGTCAAGTAGGATTATCAGCCCTTAGGATTCCCAGGTTTGGACCCCACAGATACAGTTAATGTTGGCTTGAAAACATTAAAAAGAAAATTCCAGAAAGTTCCAAAAGAGCAAAGCTTAAAGTGATCACATATATAGCACTACCCTGGATCGGTCACCATTCCACTGCTGTAAGGCCCCTTGCCTGTAGTCGTTTGGACGCTTGCCTCATGTGTTCTGTGTCCCTAGGCCCATGGTGGTTGCATCGATACCCAACAAGCACAGACACGTTTTCTCGTTGCTATAATAATTATTTATGTACTATTCACCTTCCACTGAGTATTGTAAGTCCCCTAGAGATTATTTAAAGTCTACAGAAATATGTGCATAGGTTCTATGCCAATATTGTTCCATTTACATAAGGGATTGAGCATCCACAGATTTTGTGGGCCTGGGAGTTGGAGAGCCTACAACCAATGCCCCAGCAGATGCGTGGTGGCTGTATTCACATCCTACTGCCCTAGGTGACATCAGCCACTAAGTCCAGAGCATAGGGAAGAAACTTGAAAAGCATTTTTGTAACACAGAGGACAGAAGGATTAGTTTCATGGGAAAAGTCAAGCAAGATTCTGAGAATAGAATCCATCAAGTCTAAAGGTTTGTGGGTTTACATAATATATTTAATGAATCGAATGCAACTAGGATGTACAAGGAAGTAAGAAAATTCAAGGGTCGCCATGGTCACAAAAGTTGCCTTCACTAAACTTTCTGAAACATCTAGTACATTAACTTACAAAAGTCTTAAATTCTTACCCTGCTTCTTCAGGATTATATGACATGGGCAAACTCTGCTAGTTTAATGTTAAAATTGTAACAGATAACCATCAATCAAGTGCATCCTGGTGTTTGATACTTAGGGTAGAAAATTAGCCCAGAATTTATGACCCCATCTCATCATTCTATAGTCTATATATTTTTATACTTATTTATTTTTGCTTTAAGAACCTTCAGAGCTGCATTTTAGCCCTGTATATTTGAGAAAAACATTACCAGTTGCTTCAGAACACATGGGGACAGAAGCACACTTAAGCCAAATGCAAGACCATGAAGGTTTGACCTCTGCGGGGAGAGGAGGGTTTTCTATCTGACTCCAGTATTCAAATCCTAAAGTTTCTTAATCTAGCCCTACCAATGGCTTGTTTAGCTAGGGCTTTGAAGATGAAATGTCACAGTTGACTCTCTAGCTCCACCGTGGTATCAATGAGCCATTGATAGTTTGGGCATACCCTCCCTGCTTGGAGAAAGGACCAGAATTGATATTGGGACCACCCAGTATCCATTAGAACTCAGGGTGGTCCTTATGTAAGGCAGGATTCAAGGAAAACAGGAAATCCAACATAAATATATGTTAACTTGCACTGCTAGGCCTGTGTTTCCTGAACACGAAATGGAAGGGTCGATCACCCCTCCAGACTCACGAGAAGACTGGGGCCGATGGGTGTACCACCTATGGGTCTTTAGTGATCAGAGCTGAAAAGAGCCAAGGACATGGCTGCCCCCGCATGTTACAGATCATGAGACATGAATGGGTGCAGCTGTTTTGCTCTACAAATCCAGGCACACTCAGGATGCGCTTTCTACCTTTCATACTGTCGAGCCAAATTGTCTCAAAGGTAGATGATACACCTGCTCAGATTCTCATTGCCTTGTTGCCTGCCTGCCGATGCTCAGGTCTTTTCTGTACGAGAGTCTCCTACTTGTATTTTCCATCTAAGTATTATCACAGATGGAATGGTGCTCCTTCAAAAGGGCAAGTTGCCGTCTTAATCCCTGAGAATGGATCCATTTTGGGAGCGGGGTCTTTGTGGATGCTGTTAAGATGACCAATAGGGTGGTCTTTAATCCGATTCATAAGAAGAGGGAGGGCGAGGGAGATGGCTCACTTGGTAAGGTACTTGCTGCACAGTATAAAGACCCGAATTAAGATCCTCAGAACCCACACACAGGTTAGGCTTGATGGTACGTGCCTGTAACCCCAGCAGGTGAAGGATAACAGGAAGGAGAGTCCCCAAGGCTAGCTGGCCAGAGAACCTTGTCAAATCAGTGAGCTCCGGGTTTATTGAGAGCCTACCTCCAAAAGCAAGGTGGAGAATGATAAAGGAAGACACCAATACTGACTTCTGCTTTCCACATGCCTGTGAATACAAGTGAGCACACTCAACACACAAGAAGAGGGATGATTGGACACGGGTAAACAGGGAGACCATAACGCGAGACAAGGCAGATGCTGCAGTGTGACCCCCCCCCAAAGCCAAGGGGTATCAAGAACTCCTGAGAGCCAATAAAAACCAGAAGTGGCAAGGGAGGGTAATCAACTCCTTCCTGAGCCTCCAGAAAGCAGGGCTCTGCTGACATTTGGGGTTCACCCTGCAGTCTCCCAAAATGTAAGAGAGAATAAACGTGAGTTTCTGTAAGTCATTGAGCCTATGATCCTTTGCTACAACAGACCTAGAGAGGTTAATAAATAAGAGTCTAAAAATCCAACAATATCCCATAGGGCCAAGGACATAAGGGAGATATTTTAACCGCTAAAAAATACCGTTGCCAAACAACTGTAGGGAAAACCTATTCAACCTTGCTAATTATAAAGTATATGGACAATAAACCATCAGTATGGTAGGGTTTTGTTTCATTTTATTTTTTGAAATGGCAAATCAAGTCAACAACCAGTAACAGAACAGACACTCCCCCTGGGGGGAATGTAGGGGAAGCCATTTGGTAAAGTGGATTCGGAAGTGCTTCCATAGCCTTCTCTTGGCAAATGGTGTCCAGCAGAATCTCAAGATCACCAGGAACAATAACAAAATAATCTCCGAGCACCCAGCTTTATAAAACAAATCTGTTAAGTTACCTCATCTTTGACTCATCTGAGGCTCTGACCACTGGGGACTACAAATTGGGGTCTAAGAGCAGAGTGCCCCATTTCCTAGGAGCACTCAGTGTCACTTCCCGGTGTCACTTTGGGATAATACTTAAGGTGACTTTTTAAAAGACTACATATGTGTATATGTATGTGCACACAAGCATAGTGCTGCATTGTATTGTGTTACATTACACTGTATTGTGTGTTACACCAGGCAAATGCTCTATCACAAGGCTACACCCCTGGTCCTGCTATAGATATTTACAAAATCCCATGGAAATTAAGATGTTTCAATGCCTTAAGACTCCTTTGTGGCCGGGGAGAGACCGCCTGCCCTTCCTTGAACTAGACGACTCTTAGTGATGGCTAAGGAGCCAGCCCCTGGGACAGATCTGAGAGACAAGAGCTCACAGTGCAGATCCAGCCCTTGGCTCTACCTGAGGGCCTCAGGGGGTAAGAGGTGAGGTGACAGGCCACCTTGGACCACCTCTCAAGTTTAGAACCTGTCAGAGTTATTCAAGTTAACCATCCTAAGGTATCCACTGGGCCCAACTTTTCTTTTCCTTTTAATTTGCAAGCCTCGAGAAAGCCCCTGCCCTAAACCTTCTCTTCACCCCGATCTTTCTTGTGTGACCCCCATGTAGCTTGCTAAGAGTCCTATGTCTAGGTCTTGTAAGTGCATGAGCTCCGATTTCCTGTGCTTCCTATGTCTCTTGTAGGCAAACTTGACTGACCATATAAAAGAGCACAAAGCCAACCTCTCCCCAAATTGCATCCCACTGAACAAAAACTGTAACGTATACTGCATTCTACATCTCTGCACTAAAAGATTCCTTCTCTGCTATGTAATAGGATTTCTGTATCTAATAGAAATCCCTGGTACAAGTGCTATAATTTGAATTTTCAAAGGCCATTGCATTCACTGAAGGCTTGATCACCAGTCAAGGACATTACCGGAAGATGGTAGATCTTTAGGATGTGGTGTCTAGAGGGAAGAAATTAGGTCATTGAATCACACCAGTGAAAGAGATACTGACATGCAAGTGGCGGTATCTCAACTTCCTGGCTGCTGTGAAGTAAGCAGCTTCCTTTGCCATTATGTTCTGCCTTATCTCAAGCTCAGGGCATCAGTGCCAACTGATCATGAACTCAAAACCTCAAAAGTTGGGAGCTGAGCGATAAGATTCCGTCTATAGGGCTGGAGCAATGGTTAAGAGCACTGGTTGCTCTTACACAGGACCTGCATTTGGTTCTCAGCATCCATGTGGTGGCTTACAACCATCTGACACTCCAGTTCCGGGGGATCTGATGTCCTGTTCTGGCCTCTACCGGCACCAGGCATTCCGGTGGTGCACAGACATACACAGAAGCCAAACATACACATAAAATAAATAAATCTAAAAACATTAGAATAAACTTTTCCTCCTTTTAAGCTGTTCTCTTGATAGTTTGTCAGTGATGAAAGTGACTAATATAGCAAACTCCATTTCCCCATTTTACAGAGGAAGCTGAGGCGCAACAACACTAAGCAGTGAGATTCTGGCCCCTGAGCCAAGGAAGCCCCGGACCAAGATCACATCGTCTCATCTCAGCTCAGTGTCTATCCACACTACACAGACAAGAAGAAAGTCTGCACTGATCTTCTTAAAGTTGTCAGAGACTTAGAAATCAGCCAATGGATGAGGAAACTGAGGTCTGAGAACAGCTTCATCAAGTCCATGTGTTGATTGCCAGATGCCCATATCTGTCTCGGAGTTATGTGACCACATTTCTTAAAAGCGACGCAACCTAGAGGGCCAGTGAGGTGACTCAGTGGGTGGAAGTCCTTGCTGCCAAGACTGACAACCTGAGTTTAATGTCTGGGACCCAAGTGGTGGAGAGAACTTACCTCCTCAAACTGTTCTCTGATCTCTACGTATGTGCTGTGGCACACACACACACACACACACACACACACACAAATATACTAAAAGCAAGGAATACACTGAATCAAACTTCCACCCCTACACATCTTTGTTGTGTTCTGTGCTGATTAGTTTTGTCAACTTGACACAAGCTAGAGGCATTTAAGAATCTTCTTGAAGGAACCTCAATTGAGAAAATGCCTCTGTCAGGTCAGGCTGTGGGCAGGCCTGTAGGGCATTTTCTTACTTAGGGATGGGAGAGGGCCCAGTTCACTGGGTGGTGCTAGTGGTATAAGAAAGCAGGCTGAGCAAGCCAGTAAAGCAGCTGCCTCCATGGTCTCCGCATCGGCTCCTGCCTCTAGGTTCCTGCCTTGGGTTCTTGCCCTGACTTCCCTGAAAAATGGATTGTATGCTGTGTTGTGTAAGCCAAATAAGCCCTTGCCTCCCCACGTCACTTTTGGTCATGGCGTTTATCACAGCAGTGGAGAGTCAAGCTAGGATACACCCCAAATCCATTCAGTCATTTGGCGTTCCTTACGTGTTTCTTGGGATCCCCAATCCTGAGTCCATCAACTTAGCTTTGGGGAGTCTAGGACCAGAGCTCGCCCGACGCTTCTGGAAATGTCTTAGCTCTTTCTGTCCATTATTTCTTAGTTACAAATAAGTAAAGGAAGGCCTGACCTGGCAATGAAGGCTTTCAAAAATTTAGACAAATAACTTCCTATTACCAACCCCAGTACCCAAGGAGGGCTGAGGCAGAAGGATTACCGTAAATTCAAGAGCAACCTAACCAGTGTCTCAAATAAACAAATAAAAGCACTAAAACCAAACCAACAACAACAAAAACAGCCTACTTAATGCTAAGGTATAACTTGGTGGTAGAGTGTTCGCCAAACTAGTTTCCTTCCCCAGTACCAGCTCCACCACCAATAACAACAAACAAACAAGAAGCGAAAACAAAACCCAAAACCTAAACCAACAAAACAATCTACTCAACTCTGAGGTGTAACTTGGTGAGAGAGTATTTGCCAAACTGGTTTCCGTCCCCAGTACCAGCTCCTTCACTCTCAAACAAACCAAACCAAACCAAAACAAACAAAAAAACCTAAAAAACAAAAACAACAATAAAACAAGACAGTTTACTCAGAAAAAAAAAATTGTCGGCTGCAGCTGCCCCACCAAGCTTCGTGTTTTGCGTCAGTTCTGACCCCTTTTAAAATCCAACCCAGAGCCTTTGAATTCCGCTCAGGAAAGTGAATGCTTTGTTTTCTAGAGATCAAAAACTCTGTCTAACAAGGAGGGTCCTAACCCCGGTTTCTTTCTTCTTCATCATGGTAGATTTGCAAGCTTTTGTGGGGCTCGTAAACCGGCCTCGGGTCAGGCACATCCATCATGGCAGAGGATGCTAAACTGTGCTCCTCTCAGTATCATTAGCATTTCATTGCAGCCCTTGAGCCAGCACTAATTCTCAGGATTAGCGGGAGGGGAGCTCCTTGTTGGAGAAAACATTTTCAACCTAAAAATACTGTTGGGTATGAAATAGAGAGGGAAGCACATTGTGAAAATTATCTTTAAAACATTTTTCTTTTTCTGAGCTAGAGATTTGCTGTGTAGCCCAAAATTGCCTCAAATCTGCCATTTAACCCAGATGTACTCAAATTAGCATCTTCCTGCCTCGGCTTCCCTAGTTCTGGAGTTACAGATGTTTGCCATCACATTTGGTGACATTTTAATCTCTGAGAGATGATTTTATTTCTCCTAAGAGGAAATGAAGTCCTACTAGATTATTTTAGTCCTAAACAAATAGAATTTTAGACCTTGTTAAAAAAATACAGATATTTAAAATTGTTGTATTGCCTTGAACCTAATTATGGCAAATCAGGAGTTAACCATGGTGGTGCACGCCGGAAATCTCAGCAGGAAAACTGAGGCAGGAGGATTGCCTAGAGTTCAAAGGCAGCCCGGGTTACAGAATGAGACCCTGTCTCAAAAGAAAAAAAAAAAAGACGAAACCAAACAACAAACAAACAAAAGAGAAAGTGGAGAGGATTTTTTTTTCCTGGAGTGTATTTGATGGGCTCATCTCAAGAATGCATCACCAACCCCAAGCTCTCAACAACAGAAGCTCACCTATGGACGGGTACTCCAGAGGCCGCAATTTAGGACCCAGCAGTCAGGAGCTCATGGAAGGCCATCGTCCCTCTGTGCCTCCGACACCGTTATTCCTCTCTGCACACCTGTTCCCATGCCCACATTCTCTCTTCCAAGAACATCAGTCATGCCAGATCAGGGTCTACCCTCAGGACTTCATTTAACTAATTACAACTACAATCACCCTTTTCCCAAATAAGGTCAGATTCTAGGGCTCTGCGGACTGAAAAGTCCCTCTACTTCAGGGCACTGTAACAG
The DNA here is from genome assembly GCF_982192425.1 of Myodes glareolus. NCBI lineage: Eukaryota > Metazoa > Chordata > Mammalia > Rodentia > Cricetidae > Myodes > Myodes glareolus. The sequence goes on along the minus strand of NC_142037.1, from coordinate 25,781,648 downwards.
TCAAAGGAATGGCGAGAATTGTGGATCACAACTAAGCAAAGCAAGATTTTTCTCCCCTAGCTTGACAGAGACCAAATGAAGGCTGAGGGAAAAGGCTGCCGGGCTCTGAAAGCCTGCTTTTGTGTTTTATTTTGTTTTCGTTTCCCTTGGTTTGAGCGCTCAAATCTAGAGCCTTGTCTAGGCAACTCTTTGGCCACTGAATTTCTGCCCCCGACCAACTTTTTCTTGCAGGCTGAGGACTAGCAGGCCACTAGGAGGACAAGATACACACAGAACATTGTATTTTACCAACTGTGTCATTCCAGGAAAGGATTGCAAGGATATAGTAGGTGAGAGTAGTCGCCCCACCTTTTCTGAGGGGGGATTGAAAATAACTGTAAGTCATACATAGTCTATGAGTGAAGTTCTGGGCCTGAGATAATGACTTACACTGCTAAGGGCCAGCTGGGTTTTTCTGCTCCAGTCACAGGTCTCGGTTTCCTAGAGGCTGTAAAAGCTCCCCACCAAAATGTACTGTCAGCGTGGTTTCCGCCACCACAGAGGAGCACTTGCGCATTCTTCTGTCCTTCCTTTGTTGTGCAGGTCATGAGAACATGGGGCTGGGAAACTCAGGCTCCCTGTGTTGCTGAGCCATGCTGCCCCCAGTCTAACAATGAGACCCAACCTCCACCCTTCTGAAGCCATGTGCAGTACAGACGCAGGTACCTGGCTTCCAGAAGGGTGGGCTTCCCTACAGGATGAAGATTTGACGGAGTAAGAGCTTCTAGTCTAACAGGATGGTACATCTGGGGTCTCTAGGAATGGTACCTGAAAATCCGTCTATGTTCCTCTCTCCTGAAAGCATTTCTGGGGATGAGGGGCCTTATTGATCCAGGTCTGGTCCAACTGCTAGCAAGAGGCACACTGTTTCAGGAGTTAGAAGCTCTCTATTCATCAACACCTCTCTCTGCCTCCTCCCTCCAGATAAATAACAGCAAGGGGCAGAGCTCGGCAAGTCCAACCCTTAGCTTGACAGAATAAAGCCCTCACTGGGTAGGGAATGAGAGTTTGCACCCATGATTGGCTTTCAGCTAGACTGGAAACCTCTACGAGTTGAAATGGAAATGTCAGGGCACAGGGGCGGCCATCTTTAATCCCAGCACTTGGGAGGCAGAGGCAAGTGGATCTCTGTGAGTTCAAGGCCAGCTTGATCTACATAGCAAGTTCCAGGACAGCCAAAGCTACGTGGTGAGGGGTGGGGGAAGGAAGATAAATGCCTGTACAGGCTCATGTTTTGAACGCTTATTCTGCAAACGGTGCTCCTATTTTTCTTAATGTCTTGTGCCTACTTTATAAATGAAATTTTGTCTTTGGTGTTCCACATAGTGAAAATGTTTTTGTTGGTAACATCTATTTTTATATAGCCCTGAAAGTTAGGTGGGGACTGCTGCTCTCTCTGCTGTGGAAGAGGCAGGAAAGCCCTTGGATTGTGCAGGGGGACATTTATTGCCAGTTGCAGTCCATGCATATAGCTTTTAACGATCTCTGGACTTATGACACCCTTCCTCCGGGTCCTCCCACATACTATTCTACTTTTCATTGTCTCTACCTCTCCAGCTGCACATTTACCTGTCCTGGACACTTAGCCTTGTGTCCAGTGCTGGGGTCCATCCTCTCCTGGTCCAGGAGTCTTGAATAAAGTTCTGTTCTAAGTGCTATTGGTCCCAAGGCTGTCCACTGAACCAAATGTCTCCTAGAGGCCATTTCCTGGAGATCCAAGCCATGTCTATATCTTTGACTTGATCATCTGACCTGTTCCCTTGCTCCTGGAGACCCTAACTTCACATTCTCTTGCGTCTTTCTGTATGGCACTGGCTCTGCTGTCTGTCCTACATGTGAACTCTGGGGGTGGGGCAAGAAGCTCCACCCCAGCCACCTGCTGACATCTCTGGAGCAGGAGAGCTGGGCTACTCCACCCACCCACCTGCTACTGAGCCAACTCTCATATACCCTTTGGTCTACCTACCACCTGTTGAGTCTCTGCTTATTGTTCTTTACTTGCATGACCAGCTTTTCTTCCCTCACCTTCAGGTGTCTATTGCACCTGCCCCAGCTCAGCAGGAATATCTAGTTCCATGTGGGCTCTGTCCGTCTTTCTTTGCTCATGGACATTAACCCTTCTGTGGCTGTAGGCAAAATATGGCCATCTGCATACAGTGTTGAAGGCACATGGATACAGTGTCCCTTGGAATCTGAAATGGATTTGTTCCAAGAACCCACTGATATTCAAACTTGTGAATGCTCCGTCTCCCTATGACATAGTGTCTGCATGGAATCCATACATAGCCTCCTTGTTTCGGACCTTCCCTTGAATACCTAATTCGATGTGACTGCAGGGCACAGAGTGGTCGTTGCATATCGTTTAGGGGTGATGACAAGGGAAAGCATCTGTTTACATTCACCACAGATGTAATTATTTTCAAATACTTTCAACCATCATTGGTTGAGTCCACAGATGCAGGACCCGTAGATGTAGAAGGATGATCATTTTAATTCCCAAAGCCAATTTCAGATATCCTAAGATTGCTGCTGCTTCTTGGAGGCACAAGAAGACTTGATATTGAGACTTAAGCAGGCTCCACCGGATTGATTAGCTTCACCTCACTGAGGCGAACACTCAGACATTTCGGGTTCTCTTGCTCTTGTTCATTGGTGGTGGCTGAGTTAAGAGAATGTTTCCCAGGAGAAGCTGACCTCTGTGCTATTATTGGTCTACACAGGCCTCCCAGTCTCATTCCACATTACACCTACCCTGAGTCCACCTGCCACCAGGGACAACAGAAACACGTTTCTGATATCGGCTCCCTTTGATCCTCAACCATCCATGACATCCATGTTTGACATTCTTCTTGCCCCAGCACTAAGTGCCTTTGGGTCTCTTAGCTCTCCTGCCCTTTGATATAACAATACATCAGGAGGAATTCCCAATCCTTTCTGTATGACATCATGGTAGTGCATGGGAAAACTGCACACAATACAAGGGAAGTCGCTGTCTGGTATTTCTGCCCCGCAACAGCTACACAGATGAAAGCTGAGACGAGAGATCTTCTCTCCCCTTGGCTTTCCTTGTATGAGATATGGTCTTGTGTGTAGTTCAGGCTGGCCTGAAACCTGAGATCCCTTGCTTTGTCCCGAGTGCAGGAATGGCAAGTGTATGCCACCATACCCAGCTGAATGTAATTATTTATTGCTCCAAATCTAACACCGGTCTTCAGGCGTGCTAAGCAAGTTCCCTGATGCCAAGCTCTAGTCCCAGCCCATCATTTCCACTTTCCCAGATAAGAAAATGAGGCTCAGAGGTTCTGGACATTTGCCTAAGGTCACACACTAATTAATCAGGCCTAGAGCCAGGACTTGGATTCAGCGCTTTGTCTGTCTGTGAGAGTTCTCTATTACAAGGCAGCAGGAGTCAGGTTGCATTCTGCCAGCCGTGGTGTGTGTGTGTGTGTGTGTGTGTGTGTGTGTGTGTGTGTGTGTGTGTGTGTGGTGTAGCAGGGGGTAGGTAGGGTGTGTTGTAACTAAACAGATTCGTGTTGTTCTGCCAAAGCAGGAGACTCAAAGACATAGTTTGTTGCTATAACAGAATACATGAGACTGGGTAATTTATAAAAGAAAGAAGTTTATTCAAATCATGATTCTTGGTTTTGTTTTCTTTTGTTTTGTTTTTGTTTTCTGAGACAAAGTTTCTCTGCATAACCCTGGCTGACCTGGAACTAGCTCTGTAGACTAGGCTGGCCTCAAATTCAGACATTGGGCTGCCTCAGCCTTCCAAGTGCTGGGATTAAAGGCATGAATCACCACTGTCAGGCCAGATCATAAGGCTAGAAGTCAAAGACCAGGAGGCTACATCTGGTTTGGGCTTTACAAAAGGTCATAGCATTGTGCAAATACAGACAGGAATGTGCATGTAGATGAGATAAAACATGGGGGTAACTGTTCTCATGGTAAGTAATCCAGATCCTTGAGAAAGGGATTAACCCTAATGATCACACACTCCACGCTCAGCACATTGGGGACCAGATTTCAACATGTTCTCCAAGCGATAGCATCTTCATAATATAATCGGGTTCCTGGCTCTTTAGATCTCTTTATAGCTAACTTGTGGCTTTGAATCTGAGGCGAGAGACAAGGTAATTCAGACTTGGTGATGCAAGCCTGTACGCCAGCACTCAGGAGGCTGAGGCAGGAGGACTCTTTCAAGTTTGAAGCCTGCTTGTGTTACATATTGAATGTGTGATCCCCAACCACCTTGTCCCAAATAAAAGAGATGACATCATAGTTTCCTGATCCATGTGCCACGAAGAAGGGCAAAGAACAAAAGGAATATCCAACTGTCAGGATGTCTCCTTTAAGTTTTCCCGGAAACCTCACTGTTGACTCCATCTTATCTTAGCGACTTAACAGAGTGCCACATGGTCAACCCTAGCGGCAAGGGAGTATGGGAAAGTGGGAGGTTCCCCCTGAGTGCTTAGGAGGGAAATTGGATGAATGGCAGTTTGGAGTATCTGCCACAGGGCCCTCCCTACCTCTCTCACTGTTCTTCCTTGTTTTCCACTGCTGGCAACATTCCTGCCTTGTTAGCCTCACCCTGGCTCTACCAGTTCCTCACCCTAAATGTGTTGGAGTTTATCCCCTTTCATTCATTCGTGGGTAGGCACCCACAGGGAGCCACAGTAGAAGCCAAAAGGGGTTTCTGCTTTAGCTGCAGGATGTCAAGTCTCTGCTCCTTAGTCTTGGGCACCATCAGCCTGTGTGGGCAAAGCTGTCGGCCATTGCATTATCCAGGCGTCTCTTCAGGGTGAACCCCTGGACACGGGGACTTGAGACTCCCTTGGCTCCATTTCTTTACACGTGGTACCTGGCACACACAGGGCACAGAGCAAACATGCCTCCAGCAAACACTGGCCCTAAGATGGGATGATGCCATCCTGCAGGCCCAGTGCCAGCTCTGGGCAGAGGGAGCCTTCCTGAAGGAAGGGTCTGGGAAGGGAGCCTCCAGATGGCCTCAGGTTCCCCCTGCACTTAGCTAAAATGCTGAGGTCTTAGAGAAGGGTGGCGCTCTGCAGCACAGTATCCTTCTTGGTCCATGTCATGGCTCGGGGTCATGAGATAATTTTAACTTTTATCCCCACCATAGAGCCGCTGGGGTACACAGAATCTCTGCAGGCCACACTTAGGCTCCAGAAAATTCTAAGCTCTTCTCTAGGTATATAAAAACGAAACAAAACAAACAAACAAAACAATAACAACACACAAAACAAACTAACCCAGAGCCCTGCTTTTCTGCTTTTAGCAAAGTCACCCTGTGAGCTGATTAGGCCAGCACACCCTCCTCTGGGTCAGAGTGCCTTCTAAGTCTAAGCAGGTGTCTCCTGCTCCATACCCCTAGGCAATGGCCAGGCGGCTGGGTACCCAGGCCCAGCTCCAGCAAGAATCCTGTTGGGTGGGTTTTGTTTCTTCTTAGCCAGTTTCCATCCTACCACCCCTATCTGCTCCTTACCCCTGGAGTCTCGCTCGCTCCTGCTACACACAGAGAGCCGTGTCCATCTTCCCTCCCGCCATCAGGAGGCTGTGCTTCTGGTCTTTCTCCCCATCCCTGTGGTCTTGGACAACCTTGTCCTTACGTTTCTCTCTCTTTAACCCTCTCTCCCTCCTTCCCTTCCGCCTCCCCTCTTCCTCCTCCCTATTTTTGGTCTAAGGATGGAACCCAGGATCTCACTCATCTAGGCCAGCACTCTACCATTGGGCTAAAAAACCCCAGCCTTGCTTTCTCTTTAGTTTAACAAATGTCACTGAATACTTTTTTCCTTCTTTAAAGCTGAGAGACGGCCGGGCTCCTGTTGGTGCTTGGCTTAATTCCTGTGGGAAGTTTGGGACTGGGAACTTTTGACGGACAGAAGGACAAAAGTGTGTTTGACTTCAGTCCTGGACGAGAAACACGTGTTCATCATACAGCCTTAGGCACAGTGCCCAAAGATACAGATGCAAAGATACAAGAATCAAAGCTGCCACTCTCCCTTTGATATGGCCGGTCCCCTGCCATTCATCTTCCTGCAGGTATACATCATATAAGGCTTTCCACAAACCCCCAGCAGAGGTCAAATCTGCCGTTTCTCCCTGCCTCCGAAGCTGAGTGAAGGAAGGCAAAGGCCATGAGAACTTGATCCAGACTTTCTATCTTGCCCTTAACATATCCCCAGACCATCCCTGTCTGTATCTGAGGCAGCTTTATGACCTAAAACTCAAGGGTTAAAAGGATGGACCATGGGAACGGGCAGAATTAGTCAGAGCTGGGCTCCTGTGAACCCCCCCTCCCCACCCACACAGGACAGATTTCCCACTAATTCTTTGATCTCTGGGTGTTCCCTTGACCCCTGGCATTTTAGTGTGGGCCGTGGGAGGCAGACCTGCACCCTGGCACTGGATTCCAGACAATTCCTCATTCAGCTGAAATCGCTGCTGCCACCACCACCACCGTACTCTAGAACTGAAGTCTCACGCCGCAGGAGTCCTCTTTAGACCACAGGCTCTCGTAGAAACCAGCCAGGCAGAGGAGAAATGACCTCAAAAGGAGGAATAGGGTTTCCCGGGAGTTACACTTGTCCCACGGCTATGGCCATCAGAAGAGGCCGATTGTTTCATTGAAGTTTTGTCAACAACTAGTATTCGGTTTTGGAGGATAGAAAAAGTTTTTTTTTTTAAGTTACTTGTTTTGCAGGTTTAAGAGTAACACTAAAAATGCCATTTTACCAGCGATTACAGCCCAACTCCCTTGTTCCCAAACATTATAATACCAGGTACGAATCAGCACTTGATAGTCTTTCTAAGCAATGATCCTAATGTAGGTACAATATTGATATCTTGGGTTTTTCTTAGGGGTGGGAGGTCAGCCTATCCTATGCACCTGTCCAGCTTGAGGGAGGAGATGACATCCCCTCTGGCAATGCTGTCTGCGTCTGTGCTGTGAGAAGGAGGCTCATCTGCTCTACAGACCCTTTAAGGCATGCGAAAGCAGTTTAATGCCCCCAAGGTGGCAGGCTGGTCTCGTGGCTCACTTCCTTAGCCCTTCCTGGGTAGGACACCATCTGTCTTCTTCTCAGCTGTGTCCCCAGGGGCCACTCTGTAGGGCTACATCCAGGAACTCCAGGGTCCCAGGGCACAAGAAGAGACTGGAAGGAGGGAGGGGAGGAAGTGAGACCCTACCACTGAACCGCTCCCCGCAACTCTTGGCTAACTGTTGCAGGCACTGGCAAGGCTGTCCTTCTCCAGGCTCTGGCAATATCCCCTGTTTTTCCTTAGGATGCAAAAAAGGTGACTTGGCTGTCACCAGCCTGGGAAAGGCGTTATTCATGTGGCTGTCCTAGGCCTGGGCCACACCTCTCTGAACACTGGAGCTGAGAAAAGGGAGCCACGAAGTATGGCCTTGAGGGGCGCTGGCTCTGGACTGAGGGGTATTGGATATGAAGCCTCCCACAGCCCTTCTGCCCTTCACTCTCCTGCCGTCCTTTCTCTACAAGGTGGCCACAGAAGTTGGAATTCCTCCTCCCCAAGGCAATCCTAGAAACTAAAACAAAACAAAGCCACAATACCCCTAATGCCTCCCCCAGCCCCACCCCTTCATGTTTGTGTTGGACTCTGCCAGAAAGGAAATGCCCACCAGCCTTGTCTGACAGTGGATTGTAAGGTCCTGACCCTAAGGGGTCCTGCTTCCAACCTGGCATGGGAAAGAGTGCCACCCAGAGCCAGAGCCAAGGGTAGGAGCAGGCAGGCCTAGCTGGGACCCTCAGCCTGTAGCCGATTGCATTCCCACACACCTGCCCCTTCTTCATTCAGTTAAATAGAAAAGCAAACAATGTCCCTGGGCCTTTGTGTCTTCATTTCTGAACCTACCCATATCTTAGAAAACGGATTTAGCAGGAGCGACACTCCTCTCATGCTGGCCTGTATTTTTATTATAGCATTACCACGGGCCTCGGATTGGGGAGTGGTCCCAACCTTCCCACCTCTCCCTAAATAATTCCTTTATCTACTATTGTTCTGGTTGGCTGCCAGGACTTCCTAACAGGATCTGATCGGTGATTTAAGGGGGTGGGTGCCAATTCCATTTCACACACTACTGCAAGGAAAGAACCAAAGTCTCCCCCCAAGACTTCAAGTCACATAACCCATGTGCCGGATCTCCAACCATTTTCTGTTCAGCTCCAAAACCTCTGTCTTATTCTTTTCTCAATAGTGAAGGAGAGGGCTGCAAAGATGGCTCAGTGGTTAAGAGCACTGGCTGTTCTCGCAGAGGACCCAGGTTTGATTCCCAGAACCCACATGGCAGCTCCTAACTGTCCATACCTCCAGCCCTAGAATGCACAGAAAACATAGGCACATGTGCAGGCAAAAACGCTAGTGAGCAAAAGGTTTGTACATATAAAATAAATATTAAAAATAATTTTTAAGCTGGGTGATGGTGGCACACGCCTTTAAATCCCAGCACTTGGGAGGCAGAGGCAGTTGGATCTCTGTGAGTTTGAGATCATCCTGGTCTACAGAGCGAGTTCCAGGACAGCCAGGACTGTTACACAGAGAAACCCTGTTTCAAAGAAGCAAAAACGAAAATAATCATAATAATTTTTAAACTAATAAAAGTGAAGAAGGAGCTTCATGATACACACTACTGAAAAAGATTACTTCCCAGAGGAACTCTGGCCTCCTTCCTGAGTCCAACCAAAAACAAAGAAACCTCCATCAAGATCTCTCAATCTTGAGATATTACCCAAGTATGAGAAAGAAATTCCATGGCTACTAATCTACAGCAGGTAGACTGGCCACTCAGCCCAACTCCTTAAGGAGTAAACTCCCTAACGGTCAGGACGCACACAGGCGTGAGCCTGTTCTACCTTGACTGGAGGTCAGAGAGTTTGAGCTAAAATATTTTTGCTCTCTCAAGGTTGTTGACAACAGGCGTGGCTACAAACGAGAGATTCTGACCTAGGGTGTGGTTAATTGGTATTTTGGATGTGAGGTGGATCCACTCCACCTGAACCAAAGGTCGGAGAATTCAAGTTTATTCCTTACATCATGTTAGTGAAGTCTGGGCCTCCTCCCTCCCCTTTTGAAGTGAAGTATGTAAGTGTGTGGAAGAGTAAACGAGGCAAATCCGGTATTCACTGCATGTACCTCCCATGCTGTCTCTTATTTCTTTTATGTATCTGTAAATTTTGCTGAATTCTAACCCTCATGACCCTACCCTGGAACATACAAACCGGCTGTGACAGGACCGCAGCAGAAGTCACCCCCAAAAGGTGGCTCACAACACTTAAAACACTGGGTCTCTTGTGGGTGAAATTTGGAAAGTGTGGGAAGCAGCCAAGGGTCTATGCGTCTCCCCCGGAAGTGAGTTGCATCTTCTGTCCAGGCAGGAGACTGTGTGGAAGTGGAGAACCTTCAGAACACAGTTCCTAACTCCACCAGTCACCTGCCTCTGTTAGGCAGCCAGCAGGTGTTCCTCCGCTCCTGCCTCTCTGGATCTTCCCTGGACCCAGAAACTCTGAATGGTCCCCATGTTCTCCTAGTGCCATGCAGAAGCCCTCATTTAGAATGGGAAGACTGTTCCTTTTCTCACAGTTAAAGAGTTTCTTTCTTCGACTTTGTTAGACACTGACCAACCTCCCTAGAGGCTCCTGTGCAGAAGAATATAGAATAGGCAACCCCAACTGGCCAGTGCCAGTTCGAAACCCTTGCCCATCTTTCCACTTCTGTGCACACACTTAAGTTAGGGAGCGCCTCAGAGGACATCTTCAGGAGGGAGGCACCAGCAAAGGGAAGGGAGACAATGGAGCCTGTAGAGGGAGATGACAGAACCCTGCAAGACATCACATTTTTTCAGAGATTTCCTGTCCACCTCCACCCCCTTGTACCTAGGAGCTTCAGTTCCTGCCAACCAAAACACTGATGATGCTCTCTAGACATCTGATACCACTGCAAGTAGTTGCATGAGCCTATGAGAAACAAAGAGAAGTGAGCCTGAGTATGTGTGAGGACCCCCGCCTCAGCCCCTAAAAGGAGTAGTTACATTGCTCTGGCTCATTACAGCTATTAAAAGTGAGGTCACGCAACACGCAACAGCTAAATAAAACTTGAAAACGTAGATCAAATTGGCTCTTTAGCCATGTGGGGTGTGTGTGTGTGTGTGTGTGTGTGTGTGTGCACATGTATATGTGTGCATACAGAGGTATGCTCACCTGTGTGTGCACACATGGAGGCCAGAAGTGGAGGCCAGAAGTGGATGCCAGATAGCTCCTCTCTCTATCCACGTAAACGTTTAGGCAGGGTCACCCACTGAACCTGGAGCTTACTATGTTTGCTAGAATAACTGGCCGGTGAGGCCCGGGAATTGACCCCCAGCACTGGGCTCCCAAATGCCTGCAGCCATACCCTGCTTTAATGTTGATGCTGAATATCCGAACTCAGGTCCTCATGCTTTTTCAGCAGGCATTTTTATCTACCCCAGCCGCTGATGCTCCTGCTTTTGAAGTGATGGGATGCTCTGTCTGCTTAACCTTGTTTGACATACAATGAATAAACCCACCTTCAGTCTGCTGGTCTCATCTCATCAAAATCTAGAAGCGAGTGCAGCATTCTACCGTGGGCTCTGACATCTTGCTACAGCACAGAGAGGGAGGCATGGCCAGGGTTCCCTCTCCACCTTGTCTTATTTCAGACCCTGTTGGGGATGGTTCCTGCTGCCTGCTCTTGGGAGTCAGAGACATAAGAGAGAAAAGTGTAAACTGAGTCTGGCACTTAGCCTGTCATCTCAGCACTCCAGAGACTGAGGTAAGAGAACTGGTTTTCAGCCAGACTGAGCCGCACAGGGAAGCCCTGTCTCAAGCAAACAAACGGGCGTGGCCATTCTCCCTCTTAAAGATGGAAATGAGAAAGATTCTAAAGCGGTGTGTTTTAGGCTGTTTCTGTTTCTAGAACAAAACATCTGAAGCTGGATACTTTACAAAGAAAGGTGTTTTATTTAAGTTCACAGCCTGAAAGCCCCTCTGGGTAGCTCTATCAACCCCCTTCAGCTAAGGCCCTGAGCACAGAGCACATGTGGCAGATGGTACCTTGATGGGAGTGCACACGAGAGAGACTTGGGAAGGCTCCCTCTCTATCCCAGCCCTCTGAGGGCACTGTTAGCAGTCCCTTGAGAATCATATTAACCCCTTCTGAGGCAGCACCTCACAAAGTTCCGCCTCTTAAAGGCCCCACCACCTCAACACCTTCACACTCCAAGCTTCCAGCAGTGAACGTCTCAATACCCAAATTATTTCCAAACCACTGCAGACTGTCCAGCTCAAACGATCAGCCTAAATCAGCATTTCCCGACTGTTTTAAAAAAAGAATCTTTGTCTGCACCAGCACAGTCCAGCAGGTGGGAAGCCCTGGGTTCAGCCTCCGACGTGCAAGAATAAAGCTCGCCATTGGCTGCTTTCCCTGCACAGGTTCAGATAGCTGCCTTCTGTGTTGAATTCACACATTCTTTGGTGCTCAGCAGATGCAGCTCCAAACATTCTGGTCTAGACAAGAGGGCAAAGGCTGTTGGGTATACTTCTAATGAATCTCGTCGCTTCTTTTTGTGGACCCAGTTTGGATGCCCAGGCTCCATAATCACAGCTCTATTGCCAACCCAACTTTGGTGGCCTGGTACCAGGAATGCCTGGGCTTCTGGAACCTTCCCTTCCCATGGGCAAGTTTTGCCCAGGTTATCTTAAAGCCTGAAGCAGGAAATACATTAGGGAATTAACAATAGTACCTCTGGGTGGAGGAACATTTAAGGACTTATTTTCTACTTTAAACATTCCTGTGTATTTCCCGATGGACCTGTGCTGCTTTTGTTAGCTTTTTTTTCTGAATTAAAAAAAGAAAGAAGCCAGCAAGGCTGAGGCAGCCCCACTTCCTCTTCTTCATTGTTATTTTGCGTCCTTCTGCCCCAGAAACGCTAGCCCCGGAAACTTTCCAGTCAGCGCTCCTAATGTGGCCTCCAGCCACCTTCCTGAAGACAAGGCCATAAACCTGTTTGGTCTCTTCTAGTAACCTGCAGGAACTCTGAGGCACATGCCCGCCGGCGCGCAGCAGCACACAACGCTGTTTTCAAAGGCTACTCTGGTTTCCATGTTAAGCATTTGCAATAACAATGGCATTTATGGAGCTGAGCCTTCCTTTGTGTGTAATACCTATCTGTGTAGATGCCCAAATTCAGGGTGCTTGAGCCTTTGTGTCAAATGGTGGAGTTTTTGCACCACAGAACCTACACACATCCTTTTTAACACTTTAAATCACCTGTAGATAACTTGTAATAGCACAAAGTAAATGGAGAAAAATGACAAAAGTCTAAACAATGTTTAAAGTGTGTGCGTGTGTGCGCGCACACACACTTATGTACTTGTATGTGTGAGCTGGTGTTGTGCAGATGAACTCTCATGTGCTTGGAGGCCAGGGGTCAGTCATGAGTCAGTCTCAGAAACCCTACACCTCGTCTTTTGAGGCAGGGTCTCTCTCACTGGCCTGGAAGGCTTGATGATTACCTAGACTGTGAACCCCAGGGATCTGCCTGTCTTTGCTTGCCTAGTCCTGGCATTACAAGCATGTGCCACCGTGCCTAGCTTTTTATGTGGGTACAGGGAATTGAATCCAGGTCCTCATGCTGGCACAGAAAGCATTTTACTGACTGAACTATTTACCCAGCACCAAGTAATACACAGTTTAAAAACACACACATCTTTTCCCTGTCTTTGGTTATAGTCCATGGATGTGGAAGGCTGACCACATTAACTTTGTGTCCAAATCTCTGTAAACATTTGGAAGTGTTCATGTTTAATCTTTTTTCTTTCTGTTTTGAAATTTCATCATTATTGTTGTGCATGTGTGCATACATGATTAGGAAGGGGTACATGGTCCCTGATGTAAGAATTACTTCTTTCCACCTTTACGGGGGTCAAACTCAGGCTGTTAGCCTTGAGTGGCAGGTGCTTCATCTGCTTATTATCTCACTGGTCCCTTAATATTTAATCTCGTTTAAACTCCATTTGACTCCAGGAACTGGGTATTATCACCATATATATTTTACAGGTGAGCAAGCTGAGCACAGGGTGACAGAGAAACTCGCCCGACGTCACACAGCCATTGCATTGAATCTAGGCAATCTGCCCGCAGACTCTGTGTGGAAAACGTGGGGAAAGCCATTTTCATTGTGGCTGCCGTCCTTGCTGGTCCATTAGGGACAAAAGTGGGGGAAAGACAAGGAGAGCCATAAATCTTTCTGTAAGCCAAATAGTACCGGGGAGCCAGTAGCCAGGAGTCTAGACAAGTAGAGCAGAACTGCTCATTCACAGAGGCGAGGAGCTTGCAGAGGCTCCTCAGCCCCACTCTGGTTCCCCAGCAATCATTACTAGGAAATGAGGCACTGGAGGAAATTCCCAGAGCCCAGGGGGAGCAGGAAGCCCAGACTGTTCACATGGCTGGCACCCATCAGAGCAGGGTGGGAGCCCATCCATTTGCTTGTAGACAACTGAAATAAACAAATCAACCAGTCCTCCATTTGGCGACTGTTGCTTGTTGTTGCTCTGTCTGTGGGAGATAGCCGATACCTGTGGCTATTGGAAGAACACCTGAGCACTGGGATCCTGATTAAGAGATTGGTGGGAAAACTGCCTAGGCACCTTGGAATTGCCCCCCAGGAAGGTCTGTGTGTGCGGCCTCCCAGCTGCGGCCAGGTTGGTGTCTCTGGGGACTGCAGGCAGCTTGTCTCTGGCCTCCCTTTCAGCCTAGGGCAGACTCTGTAGCTATCAGAACACTGTTTACAGTGAAGATTGAGGATAGGACGCCCCACCAGGAGGTAGTCTAGGGGCAGGTCCAGAGCCTTAGCTAAGCTAAGGAAAACAGTGAGGGGAGTCTGGAGAGACCTTCCGCTTTTCCTTGAGTGAGCCACTGGGCCCTTGTGAGGATCCTGTTGGAGCAACAGTGGCTGACACATGAGCCACTCAGAGGTTACTTCAGAGTGGGGGTGGGGATGGGGGAGGTCAAAAGGCTTCTTTAAACCCCTGGATAAATGTCCTCTGAAGGGGGTCATTTAGCCTTGATGCTAGACTCCTCAGATCCATGTCCTGAAGCTACTTAGGGAAAAACAGAAAACCCATCCCGCTATATATATATATCTGTATATATTTGTATGTATATGAATTTGTATATGTGTATAAATTTGAAACTTCAATTTTTTACAGAATTTTCCTTTAAAAAAAATATCCCCATGTTTATCCTTGGCAAGAATTGGTAAGAACTTAGAAAGCAATAACCAAAAGAAAAAAAAAAACATCGTTCAAGAGTTGCCTTCCTGCCTGCCTGTTTGTCTGGTTACCCAATTTTCTATCTAGTCCTCATAGTATCTGCCATTGCCTCCTGCACGCGTGCTGAAGCACAACCTTTCCCACTGCAGAATGGAAACAAGCTAGTGTCAGCTTGGGAAGTGCTGTGTGACTTAGATTAAAAAGTTCTTCTCCTGAGAAGTAGCCGTACTAAGTGCCTAATACAAGTGTTTCTTGAGTGGGTGAGAGGCTATGTGCTGGCCTTGCACCAAGGACTCAGGATGATTTGTGGTCTCAGCCAGTGGTCCTAGAACCCGACACACCAGCATCAACAAGGAAAAGCCAATTCTCAGGACTCATCCCATACACCTAGGAGCAGGGGCCTGGCCAGCTGTGAGTTAACTGATGCTGGGATAATCTGGGAGCCAGCAGTGCATCACAGAGCAGCGTGCATGCACAGAGCAGCGTGTGCACAGAGCAGTGCACACACAAAACACATCTGACTTGCATTTCTTGATGATTCAAAGTTTTAGTAAACTGAGTTTCTGCGTTTAGAATTTTTTTTCCAGACACATGGTGGCATGTACTTTTATTTAGAACTCAAGAGTCCAAAGCAGGAGGATTTTTAAGTTTGTGGCCATTCTGGGCTATATAACAAGACCCTGTCTCCATAAAACAAAACAAAACAAAACAAATAAAACACATTTGTCAGCTCCTGAACACATCAAAAAGTAATGCATGGATGCCAAGAACTGTCTGTCCCTTTTCTGTATATTTTTAACAAGTATAAACGCCATAAATTAGAAACAGGTTATTAAATAATTAGTATTTGTTAGAGCGCCGGTGGAAGCAGAAGCACTCCTGGGAAGGACTGGGCTGCCCACTGAGTCCAGCATCGGGCTTCATGGTCGGTGGCTCTCAGTGCTGGACCTGGCTCGATCTTCTCTGAACACCAGGAACTTTTGGTGTTTTGCTTTACAGGGTTTGATGTTTGTTTGAACAGGGTTTTCCAGACCGCCCGGGCTGATCTGAAACTCGAGATCTGCCTGCCTTTGCCTCCTAAGTGCTGGGATGAAAGGCGTGCATCACCATGGCCAGGTGTACTTCACAGACTTTCAAGGGGCTGCCTGGCAGATTCTCCTCAAGCTGCTTCTGGAGAGCTGAAGCTTTGCCTCCCAGCATGCCGGAATGGTGAAAGCTGGCAGACTTCTTTATTATCCGTCAGCTCCACACAGGAACTTGCGGAGCTGCTCCACAATGAGAAGTTAAATGTCTTCTGCACTCAGACTTGGAGAACACCTTTCCACCAGGGAGCAATCTGGTCAAAAGATCAAACCCGCAACCCCAGGGAACACTTAGCAAACTCACACAGCACATTCCCTGTGCTCCTTTCGTTTGTGTTTTATTTAAAAAGATAACATAGTCACTGTTCCGAAGTTATTCTCATCAACGGCCCATTCAGAAGCGATTTGATGTTAAAAAGAAAGATACGGGCCAAAATGCTTCCCATGAGATATTAAATAACTGGCGCAAAGCTTGCTCCTCCCTTTGCATACGCAGCTATGTGCCATGCAAACCGGACAGCCATACTCAGTCTTCACGTGGACGTGACCCAGCCAGACTTCTAAGTGCTGTTTCAGGCACACTGTGGGAGGAGAGCCAGGGCCTGCATTCACGCTACTTCCTGGGGAGTGCTATTTCTGTGAACCCAGCTTCCAGGAAGCCAGGCTTTCCTGCCCGTGACCCTTCCCAGTAAGGAGCCTCTCCAGGTCTGGGACGACTGAGAGTGGGAACTAGAGTTCTAGGCAGGTTTCGATGCGATTTGGACATGGTGTTGTCCCCTCCCCACCCTCCATATCCCCCCCCCCATGCCCACCCCCACCAATATTCACGGGCTGGAAGTTTAGTGTTCAGTGTGGCAGTACTGAGGACGTGGTGGTTCCTTTAAGAGCGGAGACCTAAGGGAAGGTGACTAGGTCAACTAGGGGCCCTGCCCTTAGCAAGGGCAAATGTTCTCATTAGACTGATTAGTTTCCAGAATGCTTTATTTCAAAGTAGCCTGACATCTCCCCTGAATCTCCAGCTCCCTATCTCTCCATGTGATCTCTCCCCCATACTCTGTCCTGGGATTCAAGTCGGATTCACCATTTTGGAATATAGTTAAAAGGCTGTCACCAGGGCCAAGCAGCTATCAGTGCATGTATGGAGCTAGACAAGCCAAACCACGAGGTAGGGCTTTGTAAAACCACAGCCTGAAACCCAATACTGTACCCACCGGGTCTGAACTACACAGCACAGGTCTTGATGGCCAAGCAGTGGAAAGAGCATAAAAAAATCTGGACAAGAGCAGCGAAAACTGAATGTTACGCCAGCAACAGCTGGCTGCTAAGGAACTTGGTAAGGGAGTGAGTCCCCAGCCTCTGAGGGGCAGGGGACAGCATAGCAGGCTGACCTGAGAAGTCAATGGGGCCGAGGCGACAATGGTCCCTACTCAGACTGGTGCAAGCTGCTTAGGAGACAGGAAGGAGCTGCTTGTGTTCGGCAAGTCAGAGTGTTTAGTCCATTTAGTGCACAGACAGTGAGTGACTCTTTTTGGTACCTGGCACAGGAAATGGGAGACGAATGGGATCTACAAGGTTGAGGGAGCAGGTGTGAAAGGGACTGGGTGGTGTTCTCACCGGAGAGAAGATCCAGGAGTGTCTCACAGCTAATGTCACCCCTGCTGCAGGTAAGCCAAGCCGAGAACCCACTAAGCCAGCAGTGGGTTTGGTCTTAGAAGAGGTAGAAAGCATTAGGTCAAACTGTACGGTTTTGCTGTGCTGCCGGAGGACAGAGCAGTCGAGAGCAGTCCGTCCCCACAGCATCTTTGCACTAACAAGGTCACATATCTGCAAGGATGCTCAGAAAGAGTGAGACTGAAGGACCACAAAGAGAGGGGGTGTTCTGGCCTCTGGAGAAAGTATAGTCAACTGTTGGGAGCCATAGACACCTGGCCCCTTGATTTTCTTTGCCTGCAGCTGCTCTGAGCACGAGACCTTGATGGCAGGCTGGTGGGGCTGCAGTTGAAAGAACCCGAGAGCTGGGCGTGGCTAAGGATCCCTATATAAGCTCCCCTGAGCACAATAAAGTTGGCATTTGGCATTCTTGTGTCAAGGATGACCTGTGTCCATGTCTCTCTGTGTGTCTCTCTGTCTGTTTGTGTGTGGGTGTGATTTTAAGTCTCCAGGCCCGTTCCCAGTGCGCATACGGTCTTGTAGTGACACCGGAGCTACAGGACGATGGGGATTTTACAGGACTGGTCGGGTTCTTACAGTCAACCGAGCAAACACTACCGCTAAAGAATAAAAGATGAGACCAAAGTCCCCTTCATTCACACATACACATACCCCCAAGGACAGTGACTGGTGAATGCTGATGCTTCCCAACCTGGAATATTCAATTTACAACTCTTAGTCTATGACAGGGCAAAGCTATGTGCTTCAGTAGTAAGCTGAACTTTGGTTTTGAATTTGTACTCTCCCCCCAAGGTGAGCAGGACTTGATCTTTCCTGTTCAGTGCTGGGGAGTAGCGGTGGTTACAGATCTCTGTGCTGCTGAGTACACAGGTGGCAGGCTTTGTGCTTAAAGGCACCTTAAGATGGCCTTTCGGGACGTGAATTAAGGAGCACCTACAATTCAAACTGTCCAGAGAATGGAAAGAATGAGACAGGATCCTCACCTGATTACACAGACCTAGTCTAACTTCAGTACCAGAATCCATGTATACTAGGGATCCCTGAGTCAGTTTGGATTATAAACTGGGAGGCAAAGCACCCCCAAACCAGACACTAGCAAATGATTCCACGAAGGCATCTTTGTATGTTTGTTTGTTTTGAGACAGGGTTTCTCTGTGAAACAGTCCTGGCTGTCCTGAAACTCGCTCTGTAGACCAGGCTGGCCTCAAACTCACAGAGATCCGCCTGCCTCTCCCTCCCGAGTGCTGGGATTAAAGGTGTGCACCACTACCACCTAGCAATAATTAATTTATCTTTATATGTACATTGGTGTTTCACCTCCATATATGTCTATGTGAAGGTGTCAGATACCCTGGGACTGGAGTTACAGATAGTCATTTTGGTGCTGGGAACTGAACCCGGGTCCCCTGAAAGAAGAGCCAGTACGCTTAACCACTGAGCAGTCTCTCCAGTCCCCCAAGAATGCATCTTATATGGCTGTCACGATCAAGGAGGAAGAGCAAAGATGGGGTCAGAGAGGGAAATAAAGGGGAAGCTGTCAATTCAATTGCATAAAAAAAAACCCAGAAGAAATAAAAGTCCCCACAGGAAGATGATTCAGCAAGCAAGATCTACGTTGGAAAGCAGAGTCTGAGTTAAGATGGTAGCAAAAAACAAGATGGAGAACACTGCTGTTTATTTTGTCAGAATTAGGAACATTTTCCCATGCCCTTTTTATTGTTTTCATTAATAAAGAGGAGATCAATAATATCTCATAATCACAGACAAGGCAAGCATATGCCAGTAACGAACACAGTAACTTTTCATTATGGTGCCAAAAGCCACTGTAGAAGGAAAACTTTGATTTGGTTTATGGTTCCAGAGGGATAAGAGCCATGTAGGCAGCGAGGCAGCAAGCAGTAGGAGCAGGAAGCTGAGAGATCGCATTTCCATCCACACACAGGAAGCAGAGAGAGTCAAAGATGCAGTTATAAACCAACAGAGCCAGCCCACAATGACATACTTCCTCCAGCAAGGTTGCACCCCTATAACCTTTCCAAACAGTGCCACCAACTGTTCCAGTGCCTGAGCAATACCTGTGGGGACAGCAGTTTGTTTCCTTGTCCACGGTTGGTCCCTGAGCAGAAGTTCTCCCTCCCTGTGTGTGGTCTACTTTATGATTATAAAATCATTTCTCTTACCATCATTGCTATTTTCCGACTCCCTTGCAAGCATCCTAAAGCAAGAGTACATTCCCGTGATCCAGCCTCAGGCCAGCCACATGGTAGATGCTCTATAACATTCTGATGAGTGAATAACAAACGATCATTTACCTGCAAGTCATGCTTCTCCGCCACCTTTCCTTACAGAGTCAAAGGTCTGCGCGAGGCAGGCTGGGCAGGAGCCCAAGGTGCACCCTTTCTTCAGGCTTCAGCTTGGTAACTCCATTTCCTCCACCTGGAGCCAGCAAAGGTAAAGAAAGGGCCATTCACTAAATGAGAAGAACGTACACCCCCACCAGCTCACTCACGCTACAGCAGGGCTCTCATGGCTAACAAGAAATGCAGCCTAAAGTCAAAACGAGATGGCACGGTCCCTGCCAAACTTGCAAGTCTAAAAGTGTGACATGTGGTCAGGAGGTGGTGCCATAGTCTTTTAATCTTAGCACTCAGGAGGCAGAGGCAGGCGGACCTCTAAGTAGGAGACCACCCTAGTCTACAGAGCTAGTTCCAGGACAGTCAGGGCTACACAGTGAAATACTGTCTTAAAACCAACCAACAAACCAACCAACCAACAAACAAACAAAAAGCGTTACATCTGGGCTTGGAAGAAAAATTAGTCCTATCCCTGATGGGATGGAAACAAAGCAGGCTCTCTCCAAGGCAATCAGCAATGTGCACTGAAAGCCTGAACAAGGGCGTGCCTGGTCCTGACCCCATATACACTCCAGGAAACACTAACCGGTGCTCCATGAGCAGGGACGATATTTTGTATGCTGTTAATGTCTCACTGAAAATACAATAAAAAAAGATTGCATTAAGCGTTTCACTGTTGGGACTATAAGGCAAAGGGCCGAGAAACGCGTGGAAATTCCACTGCAGATTTATTTCTGAGAGTTAAGTCTATCAGCAAGCACAAAGAAAATGGGATTTCTATAGACTTGAACTGCAGAGATCAGAACCCTACTGTGTCTGGACAGCAATAGGCATAGAACTTCAAAACCATCCACGGGGGTGGGGTGGGGTGGGGCTTTAAAACGGATCCTGTGTCTACGTTTTAAAAGTGTTTTCGTGAGTTCTGGCTGACTCAGGATACAGGGTCGGTGGAGGTAACAGAGGCTACCTTTTCTGGTCTCCGTTACATCTCCACCACCATTGCCCTCCCTCCTAAGCTCGCATTGTAACAGTAAAGCTGAGGGAAGCAAGCCTAGGCAGCCTGGAGAACCGAGTGGACCGTGCATCGTGGTGGATGTAAAAGCTCCCTTGAGGACAGAGTAAATACAGATGGCACCTTAGGCCACCCCACCAAGACAGGGTGGAGTGTTGCAGCCCAGAATATCCACAAAGGGCCCTGGGGAGAATATGAGAGACAGGTTTCTGAGTCAAACCTCATGGAAGCTCTGGGTTTGGGGTTCATAAAGTTAAGGGTGAGAAGAAGGAAAAGAACTGAACTGGCATAAACTAGAGATCACCTGGCACCCCCCCCCCAACATGCCCCAGCCTCCCTGTGTGAAGCAGCCAGTCCTTAGCACTTTAGAGGGCTCTCCTGAAGAGAACTAAAGGGGCCTGCCTGGGAGAATCATTACCCTTAGCACCCATCTGTAGATGGTACCTGTCGTTTGTTTCCCAGTCACCCAGACCCGAATAATCACACAGAAACTGTACTGATTACAACACTGCTTGGCCAATGGCTTAGGCGTATTCCTACCTAACTCTTACATCTTAAATGAGCTCATTTCTATTAATATGTGTCTTAATAACATAGTTCCAGGTGTCTTTCTCCTTCAGCAGCTATGTGATGTCTCCTTGGCTCTGCCTTTCTCTCTCTCTCTCTCTCTCTCTCTCTCTCTCTCTCTCTCTCTCTCTCCATATATATGTGTGTGTATGTATGTGCATATATATATTTGCTATACTCTGTTCTGCCATGGGTCAAAGAAGTTTCTTTATTAACCAAGATAATAAAACATATTCACAAAATACAAAGGGGAATTCCACATCACCCACTCATGGGTGCAGAGGGCATTCCAGAAGGAATTCTTTGGGAGAAGCAACCTCTGAGGCAAGGCTCCCAGAATGTTTTGTCAGGCCACATTCACACTGGGAAGGAAAAGCTCAGGGGTAACAGGCAGTTTAGAACTTTGGTGACTAAATTCCCAAATCCATGTGCTGAGCCTTAATCACCTCTGTGATAGTATTCACAGGATTGGGTCATTAAAGGCCAGAGCAGCCAGGCTGTGGTTGCACATACGTTTAACTCAGCACTCAGGAGGCAGAGGCAGATCCCTGTGAGTGCAAGGCCAGCCTGGTCTTCAGAGGAAGTTCCAGGACAGGTTCCAAAGCTACAGAAACACTTTCTCAAAAAAAAAAACCATAACACAACAAAACAAAAAGAGGCTAGGGCAGAGTCCTCATGGTAGAATATGAACTTCCAAGCACTATGGTGGAAGTGGATCCTGGCATTCTTCAGACCCCAGACCTGGGGGAATCTTGATATTGGTCTTTCAGACTCCAGAATTGTGAGAAAGGCATGTCACCCAGTCTATGGTATTTTGTTGTAGCAGGACACACAGAATAAGAATGTAACTATATAAAAATCAGGAGAGTAGTCAGTGCTGAGAAGGGAGCATCTTGAAATCTTGCCTGAACTGACATAGTTTGTATCAACTTCTCCCTAAAGAAACAGTATTTAAACAAAAATTCATGTACTGACTGCATTCTTTACTAGGACTTTGTAGTTTTCATTTTATTTTTTATTCCATTTTATTGCCTACTTGACAGCCATTTTCCTGGTTCCTTAGGACTACATGGCAGATTCTGACCATCAGTGGTTCTCTCTGGGTACCGTACTGACTGTGCCCAGGACGTTTTCAACAGTGTTACTGTGAGCCTGTGTACCTGTAGTTATCTTGAATTATCCCTTCCCCCACTTTAATAGATCTACTCTAATTTCTAGTATTTCCTTTCCCTGATAGAGTTATAAAAAGCTTTATTTATCCCTCCATGACTCTGGCAACCATAAAAGTTCTTTCCTCTTTTTTTTCTGTTCTTATCACTCCTTCATGTGGGACCTAATCAGAAGGTTCCCAGGAATACAGTTTTCAAACAGGAAGCAGGTTTATAACCCTGCCAGTTCCCCCAGTGTCTGCAGAAGGCACAGCCTCAGGGCCATGTAGTTGCTCAGTGTAGGAGCCCAGCTCTCTCGGGGCAGCCGTTCTGCTTTATCTGAAATCTCCAGCTGATTTAGAGACAAAGAGTTCTTCCTTTGTTGTCTCTTTCTCTACAAGAGGAGTTAGTACTCCATTTCTTTTCTCTGCTTTTACGATTGCAATGTAGGATCTCCGTGATGAGGCCATAGTCCTCATCTTGAACTTGTCTGTTAAGTTTGCTCTGGTCTGAGAGTCAGTCCTGGTGGCCCCAGCTCCAGGAGATTCCACACGGGAAACAATCACGGGATTGTTGGAACTCAGACTCAGAACACAATGAGAGAGTTGTTCTGGTGTACCTCCTGCCGACCTGCCACTGGACCAAGAGGCTTAATCTCTCAGGCACAATCCCTGGACTGAGTGGGGGTGCAGGAATGGAGAACTCAGCTGTGATTCCCTCTGTGGTGCAGTTGAGTACAGTTTCACATACAGGGACAGTTCCGTTGCAAAGAAAAATGACTCTCGGTTCTAACAGATGAGAAATGAGAGACAGGCTACGTTCGGTGGCAGGGGAGGGTATTTTATCTTACAGTTTATAGTTCAGTAGGAAGAGATGGCAGAGCAGGGACCAGGCCATGGAGTAACACCGCTCACTGTTTGCTCCCCACATCTTACTCAGTCTGCTTTCTTATACCACTCAGAACTACCTGCCCAAGTGAGCTGGGCAATCCCCCATTAATCATTAATCAAGACAGTGCCTCATAGACATGCCTACAGATCGGTATTACAGAGACAGTTCCTCAAACTGGCCAGCACACCCACCAACCTGATGTCTCCACCAACGTATTTGAAAAGTGTCTTGATTTATGATGTGCTTTGTCCTGTGACTGCAAAAACTCCATGACAAGGTTATCACATTGGAACACAGAACTGTGGGTAACCTAAACCTGTATTCCCAAGCCATACGAACTCCTGGTTGGCTGCAGGATACATTGTCTTCATCGTTTTACCCCTTATCATTTGTGCTAAAATCCTATCATCTGCTAATAAAGATACCTTGATTTCTTCCTTTCCTAGTTGTATTGCTGGGGACTACTTCTAAAGAATAGGATTGAGACAGCAAAGGTCAGAGCCTAAGCAATGGAAATCTATTTCTCATAGCCCCAAAGGCTCCAACTTCACCACCAAAGCTTCTGCAGTCCCGGCTCCTTGCAAGGCTGCCCTGGCTGGCTTGTTGGAAGCCATTTTCTTCTGTCTTTAGCGCTGTCCCTCCAGGTACACTGTGACTGTGTCCCAGTCTCATTTCATGGACACTAGTCAGAGAGGACCAAGACACAGCTGGGATCATTTTAACTCAATCGCCTTTTTGAAAGACCCTGTCTCCGAAGACAGCCACATGTCGAGGGACTCCGCTCCAGAGCATCAGAATTTGAGTCCTGAGGAAAGACAACTTAGCCCGTGTCTGTGAGCATCCGTTCTTTTGATTTCTTTCCTTTTCATTTCTGCCTTTCTGAAACACACTCCCTATGGCCGTTTTCTGCTCTGATTTCATACATTACTCTCTTTTTTCAGCTTTCCGAGCGTATGCTTACAGAGTTCCGCATGGCCCTCAAACACTGTGCATGCTCAGGAGGAGGAACAATCCTGAGATTTCCCAGGAAGAGTCTAGAAAAGTTTGTAATGGGAATGAAGCATGTTGGAATTCAGAAGACCCATGTCTCCTTCTTCCTGAGGTAAGAGTCTGAAGAGAGGGGCAGACAGTTAAGATACACTGGAAATAGGGTCTGACGTTCATGTGGCAGAGAAAATGGCAAGGACACTTCAGAAGAGAATCAAAAAGTATATACACTTCAAAAGCAAGAGAGAGCATAGTTGGGAGCTGTGACCTCTGATAGGAGGTGGGTGTGGAGGTTGCAGGAGGATGGGGCAGAAGAGCCTGATCCTTCAGCAAGCTGCTGAAAATTATTGGAAACATTAACAAGTTAAAGTACCATATCTATATTTCTGATGCAATGTGCAAAATAATCACTCTCATGTTACTTAAATATGTCTGCAGCATACAACTCTTGCTATCTGTTAGTCTTGTAAGAGTTTGCCCAGTTCTCAGCTCATCGAAGTCAGGGGCTTCATCTGGTGTTTTTTTGTTTGTTTGTTTGTTTGTTTTGCAAGCATATCCCCCTGTGGTTGTTACTGTGTGAGGATAAAAAGTGAGTGCAGTCGGGCAGTGGTGGCGCACGCCTTTAATCCCAGCACTCAGGAGGCAGACGCGGGTTGATCTCTGTGAGTTTGAGGCCAGCCTGGTCTACAAGAGCTAGCTCCAGGACAGGCACCAAAGCTACAGAGAAACCCTGTCTCGAAAAACCCAGCATCTCTCTCTTCCTGCTGCCTGTGGATCCAGATGTAAAACTCTTAACTACTTCCCCAGCACCATGTCTCTTTGCATGCCACCATGGTCCCTGTCATGATAAAAATGGACTAAACCTCCAAAACTGTAAGCCAGCCCCTATTAAATGCTTTCCCTTATAAGAGTTGCCACGGTCATGGTGTCTCTTCACAGCAACAGGACACTAAGACCAGGTCCCATTCCATTTTCACACTGTTCAACCAAGCCAGACTGCTCTCCCAATGTGACCTTTCCCTCCTGGAAATTTCTCACCCTCAAGTATAAGAGAGAGCCTGTCATGAACATTCTCACCCTTGTCCGCAATTCTCTGGCTGACTCCTACTCGTGTTTTGCTTTAAGAAGTCTTTAAGTTTGTGCCCTGATGTGGGATTCCCCTCTGTATGCTGTGAATATGTTTGATTGCCATTGGCTAATAAAGAGGCTGCTTTGGGTCTCTGGCAGGGCAGAACAGGGAAAGGTGGGAATTCCAAACAGAGATAGAGGAGAAAAGAAGGCGGAGTCAGGGAGATGCCATGTAGCCGCCAAAGGAGAAAGACATAAGCCATCAGCCAGAACCTTACTGGTAAACCATAAGCCTTGTGGTAAAATACAAAATAATAGAAATGGGTTAATTTAAGATTATAAGAGCTAGCTAGCAATACACTTAAGTGATTGGCCAAGCCGTGTTGTAATTAATACAGTTTCTATGTAATTATTCGGGTCTGGGTGACTGGGAACAAATAAGCAGTCTGTCTGCCTACAGCACCCTACCAACTCCCTTCAGCAATGGCACTCAGGGAACTAGAAGTAAATATGGCAAAGTGTAGAAGGCACACATTTGGTTCTTATAATACCAGTGAGATTGGCACTATTGTTTCTTTATTTTGATCATGTAACACCGAGGAGCAAGGATGTCAAGCTAGTTCCCCCAAAGAGCCCTGGTGGGACCTGAGCCTACACAGAGCTCAGGGGAAGCTGAGGTCTCGGTTCCCGGTACAGGAGCTAAAGAGATTCCTAGGTCCAGCGCCAGTTTAGTGCTCGGTGCTGAAGCCTGAGCAGGTGCAGGTGTTGTGGAGTCTGCCAGCCACCCAGATGCTGGCAGGAAAGTGCATGATGCCCAGGACAGTGCTCGGAGGAGTGACCCAGCTCAGCCTCCAGAGCCAGGGCACAGACATCCAGTTCAACAGCCCTGTATATAGGGCTGGAGGGAGGAAGCAGCTAGACAAGATCACGCCTTTTCCCAGCAGGTGAATCCCCAGAAGGCTTTGGTTTCTAGGAATAAGGCTCAAGGAAGAGATCTAGGGAGAATGGTGGTTACAAATTAGATCGACTTTTCAGTTGAAATAACAGAGTGTACATTATAATCAATAAAACCAATAATAACAATGACTGCTCACTGGTCTGTTATTCACAGCAGGTACCCGGCCAAGCGACTTGTTTTCTGTTCTCTTGACATCTCAACCAGCCTCAAGCAAGAGCAAGTCTTTTGTCTGAAGGAGAGACTGTGAGCTTCAGGCCATAGCCTCTGGAGGACTCAGCAGAGCTGAGGGGTATGAACCCGATCTCCTTCAACTTCAGAACCCACCCTTCGCATTTCCTTTCTGTGCACTCCTGCACTCCCAAACGCTCCAGCTTGGCTCAGCCTGTCTCTGATTTGCCCCCCTCCCCAACACACATCAAGTTGCTTGTTAAAGTGGTTTTGGCACTCAACAAATGGTATTGGAAAATAGGCATGGCACTGGACCCTTAACCTATCGCTACATACAAATATCGACTCCGTAGACAAAAACCTAGGGAGAAGACACAAAAGGCTTAGGCTCTACAATTAAAATTAAATTAAAATTAAAATGTCCGTGTCTGGAGGGGACACATGGATGCAGAATTGAGCTGAGAGAGAGAGGCCCACTTCTGGCGCGACTTTAAATGCAGCACAATGATTTCAGGCCATTGAAATGAGAACAGGTAAAGAAAATAAAGTAATTTCTGCAAACTGCTTGGCTCAGCCCTGCTCACTGGCTCCTGCTTTCTTAATAACCCGGGGAAGGGGGGAGAGGAGTATGTGGCCTGTAATAGCATGACTGGAAAAAGCATCACCCCTGGTACCGTCTGTAAACAGATACATGACGGCCATTGAAATGGCTCAGCAGGTGAAGGTGCTCGCCGCCAGACCTAAGGACCTGAAAGTTTGATCCCTGGGACCCACAGGATGGAAAGAGAGAGCTGACTCCCGAGGTCATCCTCTGACCCCCACACAGGCCATGGCGTGCATTCATACCACCAGCAAACAACCAGATGTATGCGCACGCATACACACACACACACACCACCACCACCACCACCACCACATGCAAATCCCCCAAACCAAATGCCCACCCAGGCTCAAGCGCTGTCTTCTCTAGAGGTAAATTTCATCTCACTCCTTCTCATGTGCAAAGTACAGTGATTCACGCATGAAAACCATCTTGTTTGCTTACTGAAAAGGAATAAAGTAAATCAAGCCTTCTGAGTAGAGCAGTTACCTGTAGAACACGTGTGTAAAGTTCATCTCCAGAGACAAAATTCTATGTGTAAAACCTTTGTCGTTGTCTGACATTGTGGTGCTGTAGCTGCTTTGGACAAGATAAGATAAATAGAAACACCGCTTTCAAGTAGCGCATGTGTGAAGAGCAGACAGAGGTCACAGAAATTCACATGCTGCTAGAGCCACTGCTGCATGCTTGTGACATCTGTGGGGCCTTAGCATTGCGTGTTTGCTGGCTTCTCGCCTTGATGTATGGTATCTTTTGTTTCCATGCTGGGGATCAAACCTGGGGCCTCCTGGGTGCAGGGCAAGTGCTCTGCCACCAAGCCACACCTTCAGCTCTACCAGATTTATTTTTTAAAGTGAAATTTATGAAATGCTCCTGCTTGAATTCTGCTCGCCCCCTCTACCTCCGCAAAATCTGAAATTATTTAATGTATATGAATCGGCATTTCAGTTTTGGCTTGAGGCAAGCAGTTTCTTCACCACTTATATTATTGTGGCTGGCCCTCACAGGGTGTTGGGAAAACTGGATCTTCTCATGAAGAAGAATGATTCGGGGTCCCAGACATTACCCTGTATAAAGACAGCTCAAGGTTGGATAAAGACCAAATGCTAGACCCGAAGCCTTTTAGACATCTGGAAGGAAACAGGACACTGGTTCTAGAAATGATGTTTTGGATACGATACTGAACAACACAGACAACAAAATAAAAACAGATGAATGGACTACATTAAACTGAAGAACATTTCCCCAGCCAAGAAAACAACTAACTACATGTGACTCCCACGTGACCACTGAGACTAAGAAGTAGGTTTTTACACTGGTAGCAAGAGGCTTTAAGCTCTAACTTCTTTACATCTTCGATAAAACCAGTTATGTCTTACCTTTGAACCACAGCTATATAGTTGTTTATGAAAATGTTTTGAAAGATGTGTGTGCATGTCATGAGAGGGGCCAGTGTACAGGGAGGAAGAGAGCTCAAGAGAGCAAAGAGGGGACAGAGGAGGGCAGGGCAGAGGGGACCAGGGAGGGCAGCAGGGCAGAGGGGACTGAGGAGGGCAGCATGGCAGGGGGAGCTGGGGAGGGCAGGGCAGAGGGGACCAGGGAGGGCAGCAGGGCAGGGGGGAAAACAAAGTATATGTATAAAAATTCCATCATGAAACCCATCACTTTGTTTGCTAACTTAAAATTAATTTCTAAAGAGAGAGGTATTTAGATGTTCTAATAGCAATACTTTAATTTGGAAGGAGATAGAAGAGCATGTTTAAGATGAAGGCAAGAAGAGAATGGGAACTAAGGGATTAATGTAGAGCAGGACTGATTTGAGTCTAAAGGGCGCACACTGCCACTGTCGTGTGAAAGTGTGAGGAGGATCAGTCCATACACTCTTTCCGGGGAATACTTAGGAAGCAAGCACTGAGGTCGTTTGAGAACAACTCACGAACCGTCCTGGGTAGCAATGCATATGTAGTTGTCTGGAAAACGTGAGAAAGTGGGTAAAAGCAGAGGGGGCGGTGTGTGTGAAATGCTGTCGCCTAGGGTAACAGAAGTCAAACACAGATGTAAAACACGGAAGAGTGCGAGGGAGATAGGCACAATTGGATCGTTGGTGCTTTTGATTTAGATACGGCCAGATGTGGCGGTGTACGCCTTTAATCCCAGCACTTGGGAGGCAGAGGCAGGTGAATCTCTGTGAGTTCAAGGCCAGCCTGCTCTACTAGTGAGTTTCAGAACAGCCAGGGCTATGTAGAGAACCCTTGTCTAAAAGCAAACAAACAAAAAATAAGTAGACAAATAAATGTGATTTTCTTACCACAAAACTCACCCTCTTTTCCTGTATGAATTTGACTATAAGAAGGATGTTCTTCAGGCTGGTTCACACAGTGGCATCAACAGTGTGTCCTTTTTTTAACCAACCAGATACTTTGGTGTGTTAGTTACTTTCATCTAGTGTGACAAAACATCGCGACCAGAAGCAACTCACAGGAGGAAGATGTACCAGACTTTTCTTTTGGGCCACCAATCAGCTCCCAAATCACGACATGAAGACTTATTAGACTTATTATTAGCTTTGAATGCTTGGCCTTAACTCAGCTCTTTTCTGGCTCACTATACACACACACACACACACACACTCGCTATACACACACAAATATATATATATATATATGTATAATGTATACAATATTCTGTCTATTCTGTCTGTGTGTGTGCCTGCAGGCCAGAAGAGGGCACCAGATGGTTGTGAGCCACCATGTGGTTGCTGGGAATTGAACTCAGGACCTTTGGAAGAGCAGGCCATGCTCTTAACCGCTGAGCCATCTCTCCAGCCCCTCTGGCTCGCTTTTCTAACTTAAGTTAACCTGTTTCTCTTCATCTACCTTTTGCCTCAGAGCTTTTTACTTTTCTTTCTGTATAGCTTACTTTCACTGCTTCTTGTGTCTGTCTGGTGTCAGCTGCTTGACTTCTTGACCAGCTGTCTTCCTTGTTTTCTCCTCTCTTCTTTTTCTCCTTTCTCCCTTCTCTCCTAAACTTAGATTTCTCCTCCTACTTATTCTTTCTGCATGCCAGCCCAGCCAATCCTTTCTCCTGTCTAGCTATTGGCCATTCAGCTTTTTATTAGACCAATCAGGTGGCTTAGGCAGGCAAAATGAAACAGATACAACACATCTTTAGATAATTAAACAAAGGCAGCATAGACAAAAGTAAGACATCTTTGCCTAGTTAAAGTAACTCTTCCATAACAAGAATAGATTATTTGGGCTTGTGGTTTGAGAAGAAGAATCCATTATGATGGGGAGGACATGGGAACAAGTGGCAGGCACCGTGGCAGGAGCAGGAAGTTGAGGCTGAGAGCTCACATCTCAACCATAAATATGCATGAAGCAGAGAGAGCCAACTAGAAGGCACAAGAGTTTTTACTTTCACGCCCCCCTCCCTCACTTGACACACTTCCTCTAGCAAAGCTGTACTGTCTAAACCTCCCCAAACAGTAGCACCACCAGCGGAACAAGGATGTGTATGTTTAAGGCTTTGGGGACGTTTCTATTCAAACCATCACAGTTATATGGATATGCCACAATGTTGGTTCTGACATCACTTGGTGGGTATTTGTCTTGTGCCTACTTTCTGGTTTTGGCGAATAATCCTGCTGTGAGTATTCCTGTGCCAGCTTTCCGTGGTCCTGAGTTTTCATCGTTCCTGGGTACACGCCTAGATGTGGAAATGTTAGCAGGAAGAAATGTTTAACCCTTTAAGCAAATGCCCAAACTGCTTATCAATACAGCTGGGTGTCCTCACAGTTTCCACAGTGTTGTACAAGGTGAAGTACAAGGGTCCCAATTTCTTCGCATCCTTAACCAAACCTGCCATTAGTCATTTTGATTACAGCTGTCCTATGGGGTGTGAGATGTTTTGGAAGTTGGACCCCGCATTTGAAAACTAGTTGCTGAAGGTCGAAAGTACCAAAACAAAAGAAAGAAGCAGAAGCCAAGTGCAGCTTAGGGTCTTAGGGACAGAAGTGAGTCTTGGGTGGAAACAGAACAGAAAGATCCCCACACCCTGAGGCAGGAGGAAAGGCTTCTACACTAAGTTAGATAGAGATGGTCCACAGCTGCCAGGAACAAACCTACACATCAAACATCATCAGGAAATGGTCTAAGGAACTGGACATGATGGTACACACATAATCCCAGCACTCGAAAAACTGAAGCAGGAGGATCTCAAGCTACACAGAAAAACTGCTGGGCGGCGGTGGTGTAACCCTTTAATCCCAGCACCCGGAAGGCAGAGGCCAGCCTGGTCTACAAAGCGAGTTCCAGGACAGTCAGGGCTGTTGTGTAGAGGAGCTCTGCCTCAAAACAAACAAACAAACAAACAAACAAACAACCCCCCAAACCTGTCTTAAATAAATACATACACACATCAACAAGCAAACAAAATAATTGTAAGAAGCTTTCCAAGTATCTATGGCCAGCACAGTGCATACAGGTTCCCCCAACAGTTTTGTTTGGCATCTCAGGGTTGGGGTGGGTGCCAGGTCACCTGGAAGACAAAGTGGCAAGATAACTGTACTTACATCAAGCTGGGCCCCTCTAGAGCAGTACGTAATATTGGCCTTGATTTGTAGCTCCCTGATAAAAAATGAGTTTGAACAGTTTTTCTTGACTCCCTAGCTTTTTATATAACTTCTTCCTGAATCTTATGCGCATTTTAAACTGGATTGCCATTTCATCACTGGACTGCATAGGTTTTGGATGACAGTCCTCATTTCACAGATTATTTGAAAGCATTGTTTCCCATTCTTTGGGTCCCTCTCTTTATGCAGCTCTGGCTATCTTGGAAATATCTATGTAGACTAAGCTAGCCTCAAACTCACATTGATCCACCCACTTCCACCTCCTGGGTGCTGGGACTGAGGGTCGTGGGTCACCCCACCCAACATCTCTTCACTTTCATAATGTATCACTTGAAACACAGAGTTTTTAATGTCACTCGAATCAATTTGTCATCTCAATGGTTGCCTATACTTTAGGTGTCATTGTGTAAGGTACCATTGTCTACTTCAAGTAAACTAAGACCTACACTATTTCTAATTGTTTCTTTCAGTGGCATTAACCACAGTCACACTGTCACATGACTATCACCTCCCCGTCCACTTCTAATCTTCTCAAATTGAAATGCTGTCTATTAAACAATAGCTGACCATGGCAACCACCATTTAGATTCTTGTTTTTATGAATTTTACCACCCTGAGTGCCAAACCTAAGTGAAGTCATAGAGTACATGAGTTTTTGTGACTGATTATAAAGTCTTTGAAGTTCTTCCATGTGGTAGCAAATAGTAAGATTAGCATCTGTGGCGTGTGTGTCACACTCGGCTCATCTGGTTGTATTAGTTTCTTTTCTTTATCAACTTGATGCACTACGTAAACAGCGTAAAGGAGGAACCACTCACTGGTCTCTTTCTAAGCTCTTGGCCCCCTTGCAACAGCTCATAAAATCTTAGGAATCTCTAGGGATCTTAGAGGGTCTTCTCTCTGCACACGACATGACTGGGGCATCTGATAGTAGTTAGGATGGAGACTTGGTCCTGGGAAAGACCAAGGCATCTGAGAAGAGGGAGCAGGGCTAAAGCATGAGCAACAGCTCTAGATGTCTAGCCAGTTGGTACAATAATGTTAGAATTGTGTTGCAATATAGGACACCAACCGTGTGTGTGTATGTGTGTGTGTGGGGGGGGAGAGGACCATCCTTTCCTAAGACAGTGCTTGGTTAAACAAAACAAAACAAAACAAAACAAATTCCTGGCTATGTATGGTGGCACACACCTTTAACTTCAGGACTTGGGAGGAAGAGACAGGTGGATCCCAGGTGAGACCCTGACTCCAAAATAAACAAAGAACTAGTAACCACAAGTCCCCAGTTCTTGGGGTCTGCTCCTGACTTGCTGACCAGAAGCTCTGAGACTGGAGCCTAGGTATTTTCTTTTTGGGTGATGGTGGTGGATATTTCTGAACCAAGGCTATGTTGCATAACACAGCCTGGGCTCATTGTGCAGCCCAGGATGACCTTGAACTCATGGTCCTCCTGCCTTAAACAACGGTGTCTTTCTGACCACAGGTTCCTTCTTCAGCTCCATTTTGTATGTTACTGTTGGAACCTTGCCTAAATTCATAAAGCAATTAGGTCGTCCTTAAAACCATAGCATTAAACCAAACACATAGAACATTAAAGGTTTAAAATTTGTACTTGGTAAACTGTACGGGGAGAATAGATACTTAAAATAAGCCTATATAGGTTTTGCCCAAGTCACGGACTGGAACCGGGTTTCCCAGTCTGATACACCTACCCCACAACGTCTTTCTTTAGTGGGGATGTGAACTGAGCAGATTTCAGTAGTGACTTTGAGGCAAATCCTTCTGACCTTTCTTAGACTGTATCTGAACCTTGTCGAACACTGTGTTCCCACTGGAACCATTTAACTGACTGCTTCTACCTAAGACCTGACTCAATTTCAGGGAGGTGTTTTACCTTCAGAAAACCTGGATCAGGGACCGCCAAGGTCTCTAGAGATTGTCAAGTAGCTCTATGGGCAGTGGAGGCCGGCAAGAGAGTGATGCCATTTCCTGACTCATCTTCAATGCAAGGCGGACAGACGGAGAGCATGGGCAAAGCCCAAAGTCATTTGCTTTCCCCCTTTAGACAACAGCTTGAGAACAGGCGGAGTCATGGAGACTCAGCGGCTGTCCGCTGACCTTTCACCCCTGTGAAATGCAAGGCCTCTTTATTAGGGACAAGTGGGAGAGTGGAGTGTTTATTGATTTAGATAATCATTCATGGAAATTGTGGCCTCACCAACAAAACGTGGACCCTCTTACTATCACCTTTACCAGGGTTCTATGGAGAATAAACCTCGCCATCCACACAACTCAGTCTGTCCGTAAGGAGACAGCCATCTGTACGTCTAAGGAGCAGATGCTAAACATGACACACTCAACGTAGCGTTAGGAATCCAGGCTTACTCAGTCTCTTGGGGTTTTAATAGCCTTTTCAGGAAACTGACACAATATTGTATATGGAATGCTAATCTCCGAAGAAAAATGTTAATCCCAGCTTCTCAGTCTGGGTCATAGAGAAAGTTCAAGACTAGAATGGGTTACATACACAGTGAATTTAAGATCAGCCTGGGCAACTTAATGAGACACTCACTCAAAATAAATTTTAAAAAAAATAGAGAAATGGCTGAGACCGTAACCCAGGGGAAGAGCCTTCACACAGCACGTGTGAAGTCTGGGTTCCAACCTAAAGTGCCACATTCTTAAAAGCCACAAGTTAAAATATATATGTTAAAAATATATAAAGTTGTCAAAATATAGCTATTTAGAAGGAAACCAATAGTATAACAATAGAACAACATGTTTAACGAATCAGAGGTAGGGGGTGGGGGTGAGGTAGGGGGGATAGAGAGATGGCTCAATGGTTAAGAACACTGACCGTTCTTCTGAAAGGACCTGGGTTCAATTCCCAAAACCCACATGGCAGCCTACAAGTGTCTGTAATTCCAAGATCTGACACCCTTACACAAACATATATAGGCAGAAAGCCAATGTGCATAAAATAAGAACAAATAAATTATATAAAAATGAATCAGAGGCCAACAGAAGATCCGTATACGCATTCATCCCTAACAGACCTCGATGATCTAATTGTGGTTGAATTTTCTTAGTTCTCACTGCTCTCCCTATCAGCTCTCTTATTTTTAATTGCTTACTGTGTTATCATCATCATCACTGTTTAATAACTCTGCTTCCTACTGGTTACTCTTCTTCTAAAACGAGTATCTTTCTCTCTTATCATCTCGGCAACACTGTGGCTAGTCACTTCATGCAAGCAGAAACCAAGGGTCTGAGGCCATGCACACTCAGTATTTTTTATTTATTTATTTATTTATTTATTTATTTATTTCTTATGTATACAATATTCTGTCTGTGTGTATGCCTGCAGGCCAGAAGAGGGCACCAGACCCCATTACAGATGGTTGTGAGCCACCATGTGGTTGCTAGGAATTGAACTCAGGACCTTTGGAAGAGCAATCAGTGCTCTTAACCTCTGAGCCATCTCTCCAGCCCCGCACACACTCAGTATTTAAAGTGTTTGTCTGACCCCAGAGACAGGAAGTGCCCTTGTCCTAAAGCTGCACCCCAGAGAGCAGTAGGATGCCCAGAAAGCATCACTGGGGATGTGTCCCTGCCTGCATCAAGGGGGAGATTCTAAAGGGCACAGTGAAGACAGCAGATGAAAGATAAACTTCCAGAAGAGCAGCCTAGACACACTCCTGACAACTCCCCCAATGAAAAGAAAAAGAAAATTGGCAAAACACGCCCCCCTGCCCCCACAACTCCGTAAATTAACCAAAGACTTGCAACAATCCAAGCAGTGGTTATTAAGGAATAAGTCTGAATCTAAATAGGAAAGGGAGTTTCACAGGGTCATCACTGCCTTCTTCCCTTCCCCTGCAACTCCAGCTCCAAATTAGCCTGGAAATCTAAAAGCCTCAGGAAAGTATGAAAACTGTAAACAGCCATGTAAGGGAACAGCATCAATGAGAGCCCCCAAAGGCCACCCTCAGGAAACTCCGTTTTTAGGGTTTGATCTTATGGATCTTCCTTAGGGAACCTGTGTGGGACTAGCTGGATGTGTGTCGGTTACAATCAGCAACAATCATCTACCATGGAAACGTGAGGTGGCAAAA
Organism: Myodes glareolus; assembly: GCF_982192425.1. Taxonomy (NCBI): domain Eukaryota; kingdom Metazoa; phylum Chordata; class Mammalia; order Rodentia; family Cricetidae; genus Myodes; species Myodes glareolus. The sequence continues at coordinate 25,746,030 of NC_142037.1, read as the reverse complement.
TCGGTTAGGACTAACGAGAGGTTGACCAAAACATAAAAGGAAATCATGAGGAACGAGATGTTCCTAGGGAGCTTTGTAAAACCGTGGCATACCACTGAGCATCTAGAAGGCCCGCATGCAGAGAGCTGCCTAAACAAAAAGGTAAGATCTTAGAGGGGGCAGCCTCGGGGCTTTGAGAAAGCAGGGAATAAAATCTGAGGCAGAGACGTGGAGGATTGGCATTTACTTCAAAGCAACACACACAGGAAGGCTGGGAGACTTAGCTCAGCACGTGTAAGGAAATCCCCCTCCGGTTATCAGGGGATCAGCTAAGGGAGCAAAGGCTAAATGGCAGGATTGTCCAGGAAAGGCCCTAAGCAAGCAAACACAGCCACAACAGGTCACAGAGACAGAGGACCTTATTTTTTATTTAACATTTAAGAGGTCCAGGATTTTTGTTTGTTTGTTTTTGTTTTTAACGACATAGACAATCAAGAACAGCATGACGGCTCTGCTTTCAAGGTATTTGTCTGGTGAGACCGGTGACCTGGATCTTTTCCTAGAATCCATGTCAAGATGGGCGGAGTTAACCAAATCCACAAAGTTGTTCTCCGACCTCCACATTTGTACTAATGTGCATGCAAACACACACACACACACACACACACACACACACACCCTACTCACCACATACTAACAATAATAGCTAATGTTTTAATGAAAAAGAACCAGGAGATATGGTCTAAACATAGGAAATCATGCACACAACAGTATCTGCCCTTGGCAGGAGACCCAGATGTTAAATTTCCTAAAGAGGACTTTAAGACAGATGCTTCAAGTATGTACAAATGACTAAGGAACCATGTCTAACTGAAACTTGGTCATTTCTCATTAAATGTCAATAGTGTTGAAAAGTGTGCACTGAAACAAAGAATTTATTTGAGGGGATCCAAAGCAGATTTGAGCTGGCAGGCCACAGCCTTGGATATTCTGGGGCTCTACCTACTGAAATTCTCCATTCTGGTGATCACAAGGGAAACTACTAAACAGAGCCTGGAAAGTCTATGCAGCATCAGTGAACAGACATGCATATAATGGCAGCCCCATGAGGACAGCCAAAGGAGGAAGAGGAAAAAGGAACATCAGAGAAATAATGGTTAGATTTTATTTTGAAAGTTTATTGTAAGAACATTAATGAACACATCTAAGGTCAACAGACTTCATAAGATAAAGTCAAGGAGGTGCATATCTCGGCTTACTGCAGGTGAACCGCTGAAAAGTAGCTGGACACACACAAGAGATCTCTACTAAAGTACCACAAGGCCCCGATGTCATTAGTTACTGCGGTATGAGGGAGCAGATCCACCAACCAAGAATATCATACCCAGCAAAGCCAGTCTTCAAAAATCAAAGAAATCTGTGTCTTTCCAGCTCAACAAAGACTGAGGGAGTTTGTCTCTAACAGTGCTGCTGTATGAGAAAGGGAGTCACACAGAGTGGATGGATGCAGGGACATCAGATAGTAACTTGTTTCCACAATGAGAAATAAAGAAAGGCCTGGGGTAGGGGATAACTGAAGAGGGAAATTCAAAAGTATAAGTGCCTTTTTGCTTATACCAGTTTCTCTTGCTATTTGACTTTTAAAATGGCTGTATAAAAATTATAAAACTGAGCCGATTGTAGTGGCACATGCCTTTAATCTCAGCTCTCAGAAGCCAGAGGCAGGCAGATCTCTGAGTTCCAGGCCAGCCTAGTCTACAGAGTGGGTTCCAGGACAGCCTGGGCTACATAGAGGAACCCTGTCTCAAATACAAAACAAAACCAACCAACCAACAAATACATAAATAGAACTGCATTTTGTACTTATAAATCTATAGATACAGTTTATGTGACAGTAATGGAAGAAGGGAGGGAAATGGAGCTAAAACAGAGCCAAATTTCTGTATGCTACTGAAATTGCGCTGTTACTAAGTCAAACTGCAGTGTGCTAAGGTGTCAGTAGTAATCACTAGGGCAAATACTAAGAGCATATTTGTCTTTAAGAAGAGAAGAGTTAGCACAAAGGAGGCAGCCATGGACGGCGTAGAGGAGCAAGACGTAAAATGTAGAAAAGTGGCCCATGCAAGTCCCACAGCACCTGAGAAGAGAGGCAGGAAGATTGCATATTCTAGGAGAGAGAGAGACAGAGGGATAGACAGAAAGAAAGAGACATTGAAAGAAACAGAGAGAGAACAGATGCAAATCCTCTCTAGTAAACACATATAGGTAGACTATATTCTTCATTCAGCAGATGGGTTAGCAATATGGGTAAATAGGAAACCAAACAAAATGGTCTAGCTATCAGGAGCTCCAGCAGACACATTTAAGATTCCCAAAGATCAGATGATCTACCCAGATGCATTCAGCGTTCAGTCTAGGAAATGTGGAGATGAAACATGTCAACAGGGGTGATGGCTCAGGTGACCGACTTGCTCTAAGACAGTCTAATCAAACAGGCCATGGGGCATTCAAATCTTCTGCAAATATAATATAGGCTGATGTTGTGGTTGGTTTTAATGTCAACCTGCCAAAAATCAGAATCACCAGAGTTAGGAGCCTCACCTGAAAACTGTCCAGATCTTGACAGACATAGAAAGGCCCACTCTGATCACCCTGATCGTGGACAGGGCCTTCCTATAGTAACGGATAAAAAGGGTCTGTCAGGAAGCTCACCTGCCTTCTCCTTGCCTGGCCTTTCCCTCTGGCGCTGAGCTGATCTGCCCTGTGGTTGCTGCCGCTGTTGACCCCCGCCCTGCTCTCACACCTGCATTCCCAAGCTTTCACCCTGGACTTGGGACCAGCAGCTCCCCGAGAACCTTCCCAGCTTCAGGAGTCAGACTGAGACTTCCGGGGCACCAGCCTTGTGGTTGAGGAACTAGCGGCCTCCCCACGCCCTCCCAGTGAGGGACAGCTACTGTGGGACAACTCTGACTGCTGAGGAACCAGCCTCAAAGACGGAGAAACTGTTGGGTTTTCAGCCTCTCAGGTGTGGTTCTCCGTTGTCACTCCTTTAAAGTCGACTTCATAAATCGGTCCCCTTGGTTCTGTTCCTGTAGAAAGCCCTGACAAATACTGCTGGGCATGAAATGGGACTGGCATTTTCAGGGACAAATGTCATCTTTTCATGACTTTGTGAGAGCATCTCCTGAGAATCCAGAAGGCTCTTTTGAAGGATTCTTCTGCGATAAAGTCTTTGCGACCACATTCCTTTTTCTCAGCATCCCGGCACCTGTAGAGAGCTGCATTAAAAGCCGCGGATGGGCAGAGTAAGTTCACCGGAAGTATTAACGAGTGAGGTGCTGGGACGTGGTGGTGCACACCTTTAATTTTAGCACTTGAGATGCAGGTGGATGTCTGAGTTTGAGGCCAGCCTGATCTACAGAGGGAGTTCCAGGTTACCCAGGGCTATGCAAAGAAACCCTGTCTCAAGCAAACAAACAGAATGAGTGAGATGTTATTTCGAGGACACGTGCCTAATTAGTAACTCTGACTATCGCAAAGCTGGACAAATAGCAGTCCCTGCCTAAGATTTCCCTGGTGGCTGTTCTCTCCTTTCGCAAGCTACAAAGATCTGTGATGGAAAGTCTGAACTCACCGGCTCTGACTTGCCCCTCTCTGCCTCCCGCTGTCCTCTGGGAGAGGGGCAGGGATACTCAGAGAAGAGGAACCTACTGAGATATCCAACCAGCCGGGCATTGGTGGGTGTGGCGAACAGCATGAGATTGCAGGATGGAGTTCTAGGTTTCAGTCCACGCTAAGGTGCACAGCATCTCAGAGTTGCTCATGATCTGCCAGGACATGCAGCAAGTCAGCCATCTCTGGAACCTGTTACAGTGGCCTCCCCGCATGCCACCCTAGATCCCAGTGGGAAGCCAGGGCCTTTGAACAATGCTGCTACCTTCCCATAGGCCATCTGCCTGTCTGGCAGAACCAGCATAGACAAGGTCATATGCAGTTTTCCCACCAATTCTGAGATCTGTTAGAAGCAAGGAAAATGTTGAGGCCTAAAACCACAGCCTTCCTTTAACTGTTGAGTCAAATTGGAGCACCACACTGAGAATCAGATGGAGCGTCTGTCTTGGCTCTCTGTGGGTCATGTTACTTCCCTAGCTCACCTACCCTCCAGCTAAGTCAGCAGGACTCCTGCGCTGTCCTATCTGGGTCTGCCTTGGACTCCTTCCTGATCCTGCCTCCACAAGCTTCTCCATGGTGTCATACTTGTGTGGCCCTCCTGTGGGGAGTGAGCCCCAGCTGCCCGTGTCTTCTCCTCCTTTCCCTGCACACCTGCCTGTCGGCTCTGCCTATACTGGCTGCCCATCCCTCAGTCCTCCAGCCTTCACACTTGCCTGGAACCAGCCTGGAAAGACCCCCTTCTTATCCTCTAGGTCCTTCAGTAGGAAGCCCTATTCTCCACCCAAAGAGCACGCTGACTGGATGAGAGGAGTCACAGTTGTTTGTTTACTTGCTCAATTCCGTTTCCATTTCTAGACTGAAAGGTCTAGAAACACAAGCAAGGATCTCGTGTTTGTTTAATTCCCCCAGACCTGCCATGCTCATCAGGACCTTGTAGAAGTTTGGACTTAATCATAAATGAAATTCATAGGCCAGCGATGACACAATCGGCTTTCACGTTACTAACGGGGCTGGAGATACGGTTCTGCGGAAGGGTACTTACTTAGTCTGTGTGTGGACTTGAGTTCAACTCCAAGCAGTGCAAAAACAAACAAACAATCAAAGCGGACACATAAATGAAGCTCTCCCATACAGTCGCAGGAAACCATGACGGACAAGGAATCAGGGACAGCCGTGGGGAAGTTGTTGGAAAAATACAGGCAAGAACTTTGGACCTAGGGATGGTCACAGTGCATAGAAAGAAACAGAACGGATGGGGGCTCGGGAGGAAGAAGCAGCCACTGGCCAAGGAGTCCACACTACCCAGTGACCGAGAGGGAACAATAAATGCTCACGCTAAGTTCGGGTGTTTGTGGGAGTCCAGAAGAGGCCAAGCAAGTGGTGAGACACAGAGGACAGATGTGAACGGCTGACAATAATGTGGCAGTTCTGTGCGCATCAAGCAGTGTTCACAAAGCTGGGAACAGATAGACAAGACCGGCAAGGGTGAGGGAAAATCCATCATGGTTCTTTTTTAGTTATATCTGTATATGTTTGTGTCTATGCAAGGGTCCATGTCTGCTGTGTGCCCTCCCTGAGGAGATCGGAAAGGGGCATCAGATTCCTTGAAGCCGGAGTCACAGGCGGCTGTGAAATGTCTAGTGTGGGAGCCGGAAAAAATGAACTCAGATCCTTGGCAAAAGCAGCATGTGACCGTAACCACTGAGCTGGCTCTCTGGTTCTGCGTGCCAGTTTTAAATGAAACCAGATGCAAGCCCACCAAGGGATACAAAAGCCTAGAACAGACATCACGAGCATTGGAGTTGCCAGGTAGAGAAAGATAGATATAAAGAGGGAAAGAGAGAGAGAGAGAGAGAGAGGGAGAGAGAGAGAGAGAGAGAGAGAGAGAGAGAGAGAGTCTGTTTCTTGCTGCAATCTATTTCCCAGACTTCATGTGTGGCATCAAGATGGAGGGAAGGGATCTAACCGAGTACGCTATAAAAGACCTTGAGGAAATGAAAGCTCTATTTCTGCCCCTTTTACAGAGTTTGTTCTTCCTGGAAGACACGGTCACAGGCACCATCTTGGAAGGGGAGCCCAGGTCCTCACTGTTTGGGTGGAAGCCTCATCCCAGCCCCTGGCATCCACATATCCAAAGAGTCTGGAATGTTCCACCCCAAAGCCCCTTCCCTGGGAGTTGCCTCTGTCCAGACTCTGCCCCTGAGAAAGCCTGTCAAACAATGACCCCTCCTCAGAGATGCTCTGTAACATGAAGCGGCCTGCTTATTGGGGTATCTGTTCCACCCAGTACCCCTCAGTAGCTTTTGCAGATAGGATGCATTTTGTAGAAATGGCACAAGTGTCGGCAGATTTTTGGTATCCAGTGAGATCTGGGAGGTTATGTCCCCATGGATTCCCAAGACTGATGTTTTTGTACTGGCTTCTCTTGCTACACTAAACCTGCTGTGAGAAAAGCCTAAATTATACGTGGGAGCCTTGTGCCGAAGTGAGTACGTTACTCCCTACCTAATAAACCGTTGCTATAAAAACAACCTGCTGTTTCAGGGAGCCAAGAGTGATTAGATACTAATTGGTCCAGAGTGTCCAAAAGGCAGCTGGAATACAGACAGAGCGAGAAGATCACAGTTGCAGGAGAAGCTTGGCGCCCTGTTTCAATCTCTTCCCCCAGGGAAATGTCCTTAGGCAGGCCCAGAGGAGGTGGCCCTGACCCACAGAGGGCTGGAGGGCTGGAGGGCTGGAGGGCTGGAGGGCTGGAGGGCTGGAGGGCTGGAGGGCTGGAGGGCTGGAGGCTGGAGGGCTGCCACACCTGTAAAAAGCCCTACAGGAGGCGTCTTGGAACACTGTTTGAAGTTATGCAGAAATATAATCTACCCTTATCAGCATCTGTGAGGTTTCTATTTGTCAAACACCCAGACAGCAGCTCTGACCACACCCCGGAAGGACCATGACAGATGGTACAGCCAAGACCCAGAACCCAGTGAGGATCCGAGCCCCAGTGGCTTTCTGCAGTCGGGCACTGGAAGGGACACTCAAGAGCTCTGGGTTCCCACACCGGAAGGAGAAATAGGAAAGTTAGGAAGAGGGGTGTATCTCACGCATCAGCCCATCATGTCGTCCCCCACAGCTACTACAATTACCACACAGCAGCTTGAAGAAAAGGAGGCTGGCTTTGTTCCTTGCAAAGTTAGTACCATTGCTGCCTGCTGGCCAGGGCTCAAGCTTTGGGCTCGGAGTTTATCTCAGAGAGAAGCAGGGACTGCCAGATAGATACTCATCTCATAGACTTCCTCATCACAGGGGAAAGAAGAAGAAAGCCGGAGCTTCACATCAGAGCCTGGAGTAGAGTTCAGAACTTAGAGCCAGTTGAGTTTAGTTCTAATCCCAGTTCTGACCCTAAGTAAATTCTAGGACCTTTCTGAGCCCCAGTGTGCTGATCTGTCGACTTGTTTCGGAGTTCGTGGTGGGTAATGTTGATTGTTAATGTGACGGGGTGCTGGGGGCGGAGGGAGACATTCTTACAGGCATGAGGACATTTCCAGAAAGTTTTACCTGAGGCGAGAAAATCTGTCATGAATGTGGGTGGCTCCAGTCCATGGACTAAGGTGCTGGACTGTCTAAAAGGTGAAAAGAAAGGGAGGTGTGTGGCAGCGTTCACCTCTCTACTTCCTGACCCCCCCCACCAGTGTGACCAGTCGCACTATGCTCCTGCTGCCATGATGGACGTGGATCCAGCAAGGAGTATCCACCTCGCAGGGTGGGAGTCAGAGCAAACCCATCCTTCCTTCCGTGGCTTTTGTCAAGTTTTGTGTGAGAAATAGGGGGGAAAGTAAGTAACTCAGAGGCCTAGCAGTTAACAGGATAGTCTCTTGTCTCCTGAGACCTTGTCTCTGCCTCAACTCACATGACAACCGCCATTCTGTCGTAAGATCGCAAGCTCAGAGGTGTGAGATCTCTGGGGGTTGAAACCCCGCGAGGCGTGTAGTACGTTTCACACCAGAGTATCAAGTCTGGCTGTAGGATGGTATAAAATAGCTGCTAAGTGGGGTGGAACAGAGGGTAGCTTGAGCTGGGGGAAGGGCAGAGTGGGAAGACCAGACCCGCATGATCCATGCCAAAAGCAGCAGTGACCTTGGGCCAGGAGCCCACAGCCACCCCGGTCCTCCCCAGCTATGTCACTGCCAGTAGATCCACTCTAGAGAAAGGGATTCATGGGTCTCCCAGGCTCAGGGAAAATGGACCAAGTTGTGAATTGAGGAGTCGCGGCGTGGGGGCTAGAACTCCTCCTGCATCATGCTGTGGCATAGATGGCGGGGACATAAAAGGTGACCAGGCATGCACATTTGCACAGCCCTATCTTCATGTTTAGAATGTCTCTATTTGACCCTGAGTGAAATGGAGCCATTCCCAAACGTCAGCCAGGTGGCTAAATCACACCAGACTGGAACCCCAAACCTTCAGGATCTTAGCAAAGTTGCAGTTAACTCGACTGCTGTGAAGATGCTGGGTGCCATGCATGGCTAAGAGTCCCAGAGAGAAAACACGGCCCATCCACTGTGTGTGTCAGTGTGCATGCGCGTGTGTGTCTGTGTGTTCATCTGTCCTTTGAGGAGGACGATGAAGTAACAACAACAGTGTCTGTGACTTATGCACTTTGGGGAGCTGGTTGGAAATAGTGTTTAGACTCTTGGGCCATGACTGGGGGACTCCTCTCTTCCCTCCACATCCTGGATGGCATGTTCCCCACCGTGTACATGGAGCTGATTGAACTGCTGGGCCTTCCCTGTGATCTTCAGGTAGAACAGAAGCCTACACCCACATCACCCCATTGTAACCAGGGCAAAGAGCCTATGACAGCAGTGACAGATAATACTCCATGTTTACTTTAGAAAACAAGCAATTACTTTGGACGCCAGGGTAATCAGCTTTGCTGCGTCTCAGCCCAGAGTAAGGACTAGTCCCTGTAATCCTAGCGAGGACCTGGCTTTCTCCCATACCCAGCTGCTTTTCCTTCATCTAACCCTGCCTCACTCTTGAGGACTCACTCATGGCTTGGTTCGGTGACTGTTACTGCCTTGGGGGTCACCTAGTCCACATCCCCAACCTATTTCACTCTGTGTTGGGGGCCGTGGACCCCCAGACCCTGAATTTCCTGTAAACAACTTGCTTTCTATGCTTGCTGCTGCTCCGAGCAAAACAACTAGTTTTCCCGTGCTTGCAGCTGCTCTGAGCACAAGACAGGGGTGTGGTTTCTGGTGACTTGGCGCTGAAGGATCCCGAGAGCTAGGCCATGGCCATTGGTCAGGGAAGGCACTATATAAACTTCCCTGGAACACAATAAAGGGGGCTTTCTTGGTGTTCTTGTTTCAAGGATGACCCGTGTCCCTGTGTCTCTGTCTGTGTGTGTATGTGTTTAAATCTCCAGCTCCTTTCCTGGCTTGCGTACTGCCCCATAGGACAGGTGGACATCACAACTCTGGAATTCCATTTTCCTAAACTTCTAAACCTGGACCTTTCTCTGAGCATCTACCCTGAAGAAATCAAGAGAATTCAAAATTCTGATACCTTTCTTCTTGATCAGGTGGATGTGGTACCTGACTTGAAGGTAGCATAGAGACTGGACCAGGATGTCTGAAGGGAGAAGGGACCCACCCATTGTCCGGACCAGCACCTGGAAAGTCATGGAGAAACAATTAGGCAGGAGGTGCACATAAGAGGCTCGCTGTTTAAGAGGGTGTAGTCCAACGTGGCCTGGTCCCATGTGCCAGTGCAGAACACACTGGAAGAGGATGTGTGATGGAGGAGGTACAGAGGGAGGAGTCTGATGGAGGAGGTACAGAGGGAGGAGTGTGTGATGGAGGAGGTAAGGAGGGAGGAGTGTGTGATGAAAGAAGTTGGACAATGGGAAGCAGAGAAAGGGTGGAGGAAATGGGGACCAAGTAATACCTGTAAAGTCATCCACTTCCTTCAGGTAGGCTACTCCTCTACAGTCCCAGAGTCTCCCAGAGAACCCACCAGTAGTTGGTGACCAAGAATCCCACATGTGAGCCTGTGAGCTGTGTCAGACGCAAACCATAACCGCCCTCTGTGAGAGATATTTTCCTGTGTCACTGGTCGACTTTAGATTAACATACAACATCATGTGACCCCTGCCTCTGGTGACTCCTTGGGCTCCTGCAGACTCTTACTGGAGCTCTCCTGAAGCCCGGTGGTGCCTCGCCAGAGACCTCACCAAATGGTGCTGAGCGGTTGCCACAAATTCATCCCCAGCTAAAGAACCCTGGAATAGATTTCTTCCTTTAAGAAAAACACGAAACCTACACTTGCCAGAGATCCTAAACGTAAGATTGGAACATGGTCAGAAAAATGCTTTCTTGGGCAGTTTCTGCCTGATAAACCTCACACTGTTTGCTTGGAAGTAGCCAGTGGGTGGTCTGAATCCCTCCTGGGCACCTTCCCATCTCAAAGCAGCCGCATCCCTCACTCCTGGCTCTGCTTCTCCTCCTCCCTGGGTACTCAAAAGAATTTTCCCCGCAGGGAAACCGCCTCCCTGTGCTGCACCTGGGGCGTTGCTCCTGCCCTTCCCTCATCCACCCACATCCTACCAGCGAATTTGAATTGCCCCCTCCCGTCCCACCCCTCCAGCCTGTTGCTAAGTTACAGAAGACAATTAGGACCAGCTTTGGGAGCTCTTTGCCATTCCAGTCACGAAGCACTCATTCTAGCTCCCTTTTCTTTCCCTGGGAGCGGCAGGGGAATGCTTGTTAAACTATAATGGAAGAAAACCTCTCATGTACAGAACAGGCGGCAGAGGTAGGGTTTTTCACCACACAGCTCTTGCAAACTGCATAAGTGGGCAGACACTGCTCAGTTGGATCCAGTCCTCTTAAGAAGATGTCTGAAAAGCCATTGTATACCTGCACACGGGGCTGTCTACCGAGGGAAACAGTTAAACTCCCCTTGGAAGTGACAGAGAAGCCTCATCGCTGCTGGGGTTGGATCTGGCTCGCAGGCCAGTGCAGGCGGTCTGCCCGAAAGGCGGCTCACTTTACTTTCCAAAGTAACTCTTGCAAGACAGATCAAACGCAAACAGCTTTAATCTGCTCTGATTAATATCACAAAACGGCTCCCCCACACCTTAATACGGTCCCCTGAGCAAATGAAGGCTCAAAAGCATGAGGGGCTTGTACCAGCCGACTCAGGGCGGGCAGTCCAGGGCAGCTGTTCTTTGCCCCAGCAGATCGCTAGTGACTTTCAGGGCCCAAACTGGTCAGGTTGCCCGAAGAGGTCACCTCAGGCCGTCCTGAGCCCAGCAGGCTGTCGAATAAACCAAAAGCAGGTATTACATTCTGACCTGTATTGTTTTTAAAACGCCAACTGGCATGCTGACTAATGTCTGTCTACCTTTCAAATCACCCTGAGTTCTACGAATGCCAGTGATAGAGGCAAGGTGTTATTCCATTGAGACACTTTAAGAACTAACCACGCCCACCCCAGCCACTTCTGACCCCACCGCCGCCATCTTTTCTCTCGTGTGTGTGTGTGTGTGTGTGTGTGTGTGTGTGTTTTGTGTCGTGTGTACGTGTGTCTTTGTTCTCTCTATGTTTGTTCATGTCTCCCTTTCTTTAAGTAATAAATGTCTACCTTTATGTATAGCCTTATGTCCATTTACTCTGCGGTCCACCGCATCCAGCCGCCTGACTCTGCCGCCTGCCCGGGGACCCTGACTCCCCCGGCCGCATGGCGCTGCCACCCTGGAGATCTTGCGGGAATCCACAGCCACTAGCAGTTGCTCCACGAGCTGCCCGGGACATCCCATCATGGTATTCTTTTTAAAAGAACAGTACAAGGCAAATAGCATCTCTGCCTCACTCGGCCTATCTGTGTGCCTCTGCATGAGGAGCATGTCCGTTCCAATCTCAGAATCCTTACTTGATGAGGAGACAGACCTTGCAAAGATGGAAGTATTGAAAATGATGAATGTTAATAAAGGAGCACAGAGCTAGGGGGATGGCAGATGCTCAGCCGGTAACCACGGGCTTGGCCTGTGTCAGCCTAGATTCCAATTTGATGCTTATGGAGACAAGGCAGGCCCACTGGCCTGAGTGAGAAGAACACAGTTATTTGAGAGCAACATGGCGGCTTCCAGTAACCTGGGTCAGCATGTGACCTATGACCCACACGGAGAGTCTCTGAGAGCACTCCAGTAACAGAGAGATGGGACCCAGAGGCTTATGGGAGCATCTTGTGTATCTGCATGTAATGTAAAAAGCAACGTGAGGCTCAACCCGTGGAGACGAATGGAAGAAGTGGAGGTTTCTGAAGACAGCACCAGACAGGAGAACAAGTGGAGGTACCATGGGCAACTCTGTACTGAAGAACTGTAGGCAGAGGCTGCTTGATCCTGGCCACCCAGACCCGAAACAATCACACAGAAACTGAATTATTTACAACACTGCTTGGCTTATTAGCTCAGGTTTCTTATTAACTAACTCTTACATCTTCAATTAATCCATTTCTATTATTCTGTGTATCACCACAAGAATAATGACAAGGCTTACCAGGTAAAGCTCCTGCATCTGTCTCCTTCGGCAGCTACGTGGCATCTCTTTGACTCTGCTTAGTTTCTCTCTATATCTCTGTTTGGATTTCCCGCCTGGCTTTATTCTGCCATACCTTAGGCCCAAAGCAGCTTCTTTATTAACCAATGGTAATAAAACATAGTCACAGCATCCAAAGGGAAATTCCATATCAGAGAACGGCATGCAAGTTTCAAACTTTAAGACACAAGGGCAATTCACAGCACAGAACTGACGATATGTGCTTCTATATCCACACACATGTCTAACAGCTATATTTCCCATGGGTGCTCAGGTGTCCACATCCAGCCATGTGCCAAATGTGCTGTCTGTGGTGTCCTGAGGTGGGGAGAAGGCTAATAGGCATAGACATAAAGTGAGAAAGGGTAAATTAAAACAGGGTAAGGGTCTTGGGTAGGCCATTAGTGAATGTGGTATAATTAATCCTTCACGAAAGTGTTTTCTATCATGTGATTTGGCTGCGTGTGTGTGTGTGTGTGTGTGTGTGTGTGTGTGTGTTTGTGTGTGTGTCCATCTCGGAGAGGAGAGCCATGTCTGCCACACTGCCTTCTTCCTCCCAGAATTCTGTTCTGTCTACTCCACCCACCTAAGGGCTGGCCTATCGAAAGGCCAAGGCAGCTTCTTTATTTAACCAATGAAAGTAACATATAGACAGAAGACCCTCCTATACCAGAAATGGGTTAAACTAATATGGGAGAATTAGCTAATAATTAGCTAACAGGTCTAATTACATTTATCAGTCCAACAACAAAGCCCTGGTTGATGTTTTAACTCATTTTATGGCCATGGTCCTGAGCACAGTGCTAAAGCACACAACAGGCAGGAAGTAGATGAGAGCGAGTGTACAAAACGTGTTACTCTCCATGCTGGACGTTCTTCCCTGTGTTGAGCAGAGTCTTGGGACTGAGCGAAGAAAGCATGGGGGACTTCTTGGAGGCAAAGTGTTTATGGCTGTGATAGAGGAGAGAAAAGGGAGACTGGAGCCCCAAGGTTGGTCCACTCTTGGGAAGGAAGCGAAGGTTGACATGAAACCGCCCTCACTAGTCCCTGCAGCGTGCAGTGAGAACCGGGCTTCTCAGACACTGCAGCATGTGAGAGAAGACGGCTTCTGTGCCCCTCGCTGACTTCCAGGGGGAGGCAGGAGGTCTATCACACAGTGTAATTGATACTGTGTGACAGCAAGGTCACAGGCCATATCCCAGACCTAATTGCACATTTAAGGGGAAATTGCCTTCCAAGTGACATATGACACATCAAGGTTGATGGATTCCAGCATCCAGCCTGGCTGGGTTCCATTCCCCACATCCCATGTGTGCACAGGACCCTGACTCTCCCATCCTGCCCAAGTCAGTATCTCTGGAGTAAGAACATGTCGTTTGAGCATTTTACCCTTTCTGAAGCAACCTGGCCCACGACAGTGACAAATAGTTAGGCTCAGTCCTCAGTCACTTACTCTAAGTTATTGGCCTCCACGTAATCTCCCCAAAGTCCTTTCTTCCACAGCAGGGGACTTTCTAGCCTTCTGTTATGTCCCTTTGTTTGTCTTTGGCAATAAAGCTTTGTTGGCACATCCTTTAAGGGTCTTATCCCAGCACTTATGTTTGGACATTCAGTCAGTGGAAGGAGATAGATGGTTAGCGTGAACTTTGGGGCTAAAAGGGTTCAGGATTTAAATTTGCCTGCTTTTGATAAAGAGCCCAAGAATTGCAGATTATTGCAGTCCTTTCATTCTCCTTCAGTTTGGAGGTCCTGGATTTTTCATAGGGAATCTTTCATTTCTGTTTTAAAACAATGGAATTTTGAAAACTACAACTACGGCCTTAAGCAGGAAAAGCCGACAACAGATCACCCCTTGAGAGTCAGGGAGAGCATTTGGCCCTATGATTGATTGTAAACAGCGTGGAGATGTTGTCCTCCGGAGCCGCGCTGTCCCCATGAGAGACTCTGAAGTCAGGTACACAGGATGATTTGAACTAAGGGTGTTGCAGCCTGTGGTCTAAAGATGGGGATTGGGGATTTTAGATGGTTCTCTGGCAGATTTGGAGTTAGTAACTTCAGATGGTACCCTGAGAGTTTTAGGTTCTTTCTCATCATGCAAGAGAGAGAAAGGGAAAAGGGGGGAGGAAAGGAGAAGGAGATAACTCATTACAATTGTCCCTTGGTATTGTCTAACAGGAACTGACTCTGGAACGGCCCCGGCTCACTGTGTGAGTACTAAAGTCAGAAAATGCTGAAGTCTCTCACATAAAAAATGGAAGTGCATTTGCACAGAACCTATGCATAGCCTCACATGCTGTCAATCTCTATACAACTTACAATGCCTAACACACATAAACCCTGTGTGAGTAAGTCAGTGCTGGGCTGTATTGCTTAGGAAGCGATGACAAGAACACAGGCTTGTCCGCTCATGTTCAGTGTAGGCACAGATTTCTTCCTCTGAGTATTTTGGGTCTGTGGTTGGTTGACTCTCAGGTGCAGAAGGTTTGGGTAGGGAGCATGGACTATATGTGGAGCAAGGTATATTAATTAGCTTGACTATAGTAGCCACAGAAGACATGTGGACCAAAGCAAGGATGTCAGAACTTCATGTCGTACAACGGTTAAGTTGTAAAGACCAGTCATGGACTGGCGGATCGGCAGCTAGCTCAGTCAAGGCGACTTAGCCAGAGTCTCTCAGAGACAAAAGGCAGGATCGGCAGTCTGCCTTCTTCCCAGCTCTGGCCTCTCACCGAGGCTCGCTTTACAGAAGGTTGGCAGAGTGAGCTTTACAAAGAGGATCTTGGTTCACATCCTCCCTTCTTAAAGCTGCAGATGCAAATAAAACGCTGAGGTCTTTGTTGGGCCCTGGGCAGCCTGATCCTTGTTTATTTGAACAGTGTCATCTCACGTACCAGTTTTTGTGGCCAACTACAATATGGCCCCCAGACCCCAGGGCCTTTGCTCTGCCTGCAATGCTCTCCTTCCCACCTTACCCTGCCTCTTCCTCACCTTCTAGTTCTCAGGTTGGTGACATTTCCTCTGGGAACCTATCCCTGACTCCCTGACTAGATCACATTCATCAGTTGTCATTGAGAACCGCAGGCCTTCCTTAGAAGCCTTTCCCATGGTGGGAATGACTTGACAGCATGGGCTACCAAGCAAAGGGTAGACTCTGGAGAAGCTGAATCTATCTTGTAGATGAGTCCACAGGCCCCAGAGCAGTAAGGAAGGATGCTGGGTGGGCCAGAGGATGATAACCTGAGCATGGTGGGGCTGAACCCCCATCACATCCAGGATGAGAGACTCAGGCTGCCGATAGGAAAGCCACATGTGCTTGGCTGGACAGTTGAGCTCAGGGTTACACATCGAAGAGAGTGATGTCACTGACTAAGGGGACAGTTGGCTCCACAGTTAAAACAAATGGTGTCACCTGACGTCCAAAGGTCTCAGCTGCTGGGCACCGTACATGAAGCACTATGTAGGAACAATACAAATGTTGGATATAGAGGCTGAATGCGTAGACTTGAAGTCACACTGTTGGGAACAGACAAAAAGTACCTCCTCTTAAATATTGCCATGTTGACTTCAGACTCCATTTTACCTGTAGCGGGAAATACAGTTCAGGTTCCCAAGCCCTAGAGGCACTGAGAACTTTCCAACAGCTGACCCACCTCCTCTTTAAACCACAGAAAGAGTCGTTATGCATCTTTAGTTCTCTAGAAACACCATGGCTGTCCCTAACAACAGAAAGAACAAACGAATCTGATTGGTTGGACTGAAAGCCTTGCATTGTATATTGCCTGACAATGATGGAACATTCCAGAGAGCCCCTAATCTCTAAATCCCGATCGGTGAAACCGTAACTGTAACTTGGCAACAAATGTTTGTGATTTTTGTTCTTAAATGCTGGCTTCAGCTAGCATTCAGGGTTGCAGTTCAGCTTCCAAGTCTGTTCTGTGGCTGTGATCAGTCAGCACCGCCCCCCTTCCCCTTCTTTATGTTGCCCTGCATTAAATCTTGCCTTATGGTAACTGTCTTGTGTCTTCTTGGATTGATTTGGAGTCTTGGACCACAACACCGACTGTGTAAATCATGGTGAATATTCTGAAGCCCCCTGCAGAGGGGTGTTCGCTAGCCTGTGGCTATAGAACGAACACCTCTCCTTCACAACCTGCTCCCACGCTATGTGCCCAGAGCAACTGAACCGAGCAGCTGTGAACTGAACCTCTGAAATCATGAGCCTAAGCAACCTTGCCTCCTTTTAGGTTTTTCTTAGTATTTCAAATGTACATGTATTTTGCCTGCAAGTTTGTCTGTGCACCTTGTGCGTGCCTACTACCCTCAGAGGTCCAAAGAGAGGTTTGGATTCCTTGAGTACTGGAGTTGCAGTTGGTTGTGAGCCTGTGAAACAAAACCGGGTCCTCTGCAAGAGCAGCAGGTGCTCCTAACCATCTCTCCAGAGTCCCCCACCCCTTTCTGATTATCTCTGGCATCTTGTCATGGTCTTGGAAAACATAGTGACACACGGTATTAGAGAGCTGGCAAGAAAAGCATCACCTATCCCAGTCCATCCGGCGCAGTCATGCAGTAAGGATACCACCAAAGTCCAACCTGATGAGCCAATGAGTTTTAGTGGGGTTACATACAGGAATTTGGGTGAGGGATTACTTATAGGAACAGAAATGACTCAAACACAGCTGGCTCACCAAAGCCCACCCCTGCACATGTGACAGCTCAGGAAAACTGGGAACCTGAACACACTGCACAGCCAGCAGGAAGCTCGACAGAATGTCTTCCAGGCTGCTGAGCTGCTCTCTCCTTCTTCCAGCCTGCTCAGCTTGTCTGTGAGTCTTCTAGACAGCTCGACTTGGCTACCTCATATCTGTCTTTATTGCTTGTAGAACTTTGGACAGGTGATGGGATGGTAGTAAATCTTGTCAATTTCAGGGACTTCCTGAGCCTCCTAATTGTTTACTTCCTGAACTTAAGAAGCTTCCCTGCAGAATGTTTTACCTCCCCTTAGAACAGTGGTTCTCAACCTTCCTCATGCTGCAACCCTTTAATGCAATTCCTCTTGTTGTGATGAGTCCCACCCCCCCCCAAATTATTCCATTGCTACTTCATAACTCATTTTGCTATTGTTATGAATCATAATCATAATCTGATATGCAGCCCCTATGAAAGAGCTGCGACCCACAGGTTGAGAACCACTGCCATAGACCACCCTGTGTCTTCACGAGCTACCCTGCAGCATGGACAGAAATTGCTACACAAGGCACAAAAGTAGGTTTCTTAGTAGATTCCTGAAGCACCCAGATCTGTGGTCTCATTTGTGAAATGAGGTGACATCATTTACTCTGTAGTGTTCACTGTGAAACTTAATCACTGGAACACCTGTAAAGTTCCCTAAACCAACATAAAATGCTGTAGCTCTTCTTACCATTCCCATAAAAACTGAAGCTCAGAAATGGTTCCAGCCTTACAGGTCATGGACGAGAAAATCACCCAGTCCCGGGTGGCTTGGCCCTGTTGCTTTGGGCCCATGGCAAGATAGTGTCATGTTGGGAACATGTAGTGGACGAATCTGCTCACTTCTTGCTGTCCCAGAAGCAAAGGAAAAAGGGAGGGGCTGCATCCCCATGGCTACTTCCAGGGCCCAATCCTCGACCCTCGCTTCCAGGACCTGCCTCCCTCCACCCTGCTATATCAGAAATCAAGTGATGCTGATGCCAGAACTTTGGTACTCAAAGCTGCCAGAAAGGGATCACCTGGCATGAGAGCAAGTCATGAGACCATTTTTGGGTTATGTCTATGAGTGAAGTCATGTGGTAGTCATATCTCTGTATCTAGCTTATTTCATGCCCCATCATGAGCAAATAGATACTTTATGGGTAAATAGTATTTTATTTATTATTGTTGTTGTTGGTATTATTATTTATTATTATTATTTATTTGTGTTTTGAGACAGGGTTTCTCTGTGTAGTCCTTGTTGTCCTGGGGCTCACTTTATAGACCAAGCCTTGATCTCTCAGACATCCACTTGCTCTACCTCTCAAGTGCTGGGATTAAAGGCATGTGCCCCTATGCCCAGCTTGTTCTCTGGTTTTCAGAACAGCTAGAAGAGAAAATTCTGGTCCAGAGCAGGGAATTTGCTTTATCTTGTTGGTGTGGTAATTAAAAAAAATGTGGCATGGAGAGAAAGACACCATGTGATAATGTTGTAATAGGAGAGGTGGGATGTTTCCTGTCACTCGGCTCCCAGCTGGCTTTAGCCAAAATAATTACACGGAAACTGTATTCATTTAAACACTGCTTGGCCCATTAGTTCTAGCCTCTTACTGGCTAACTCTCACATCTTGATTAACCCATTTCTAATAATCTGTATGTCACCACATGACTATAGCTTACCTGGAGAGATTCTAATCAGCGTCCGTCTCGGAGAGGAGAGCCATGGCATCTGCCTGACTCTGCTTTCTTTCTCCCAGAATTCTGTTCTGTCTACTCCACCCACCTAGGGGCTGGCCTATCAAAAGGCCAAGGCAGCTTCTTTATTTAACCAATGAAAGTAACACATAGACCCTCTTACACCATGACGGAGCTCATGTGGAGGGGGTTTTTACTAGGGGAAAGGGAATGGGAAAAGGGGGAAAGGAGATGGGGAGACCGGCCTCTGGGGATAGGAGCAGCAGAAGAGAAGAGAGACACAGAAAGAGAGCAAGAGATAGAGGGAGAGAGGGGGGAGGGAGGCAAGGGGTGGGGCAGAGAGAGAAGGAGAGACAGAGAAACAGGAAAAGAGAGAGAGGCAGAGAGGAAGAGAGAGGAAGAGGAAGAGAGAGGAAGAAGAGGGAGGGAGGGAGGGAGGTAAGGAAGGAGGGAGGGAGAAGGGAAGGGGCAGTCGGGCAGGGCCCTTTTAAAAGGGAAGGAACAAGCCAGACAGTGGTGGTGCACACCTTTAATCACAGCACTTGGGAGGCAGAGGCAGTAGGATCTCTGAGTTCAAGGCCAACCTGGTCTACAAGAGCTAGTTCCAGGACAGTCAGGGCTATACAGAGAAGCCCTGTCTCAAAAAAAAAAACAAAATAAATAAATAAACAAACAAACAAACAAATAAAAGGGAATGTAAAAATGAGCACAGGAGGTACTCTTAGTGACTGCAGCTGCAGCTAAGGACATTCTGTCAGGACCCCAAGGGAAGGCCATTACAGATGCCTGAATACTAACAGTTAGGGTCATCCTTATTTGGGAACTATAGAGTAAGCTCAAATACCAAAATAGCACATGAATTCTAAGAATTATGCATAAATTTCACACGTCACTTTAAGAAATCAAAATCCCCCAAGGCCAGACCTGTGTGTAAAATCAGCAGTGAAACTGGCACCCCTGTAGGCCACATCTCAGTGGTCCTCAGGCCAGGACAGGGTTAGTCCCAATCAGGTCTGCAGGAGGGGTACGGCAGGACCAGAGTGGACCTGTCTGCAGGTGAGCTCCAAACCAACAGTAGGAGAGTTGGTCCTGACTCAGCTGGATCGGAGAAAGAGACTGTTCTATGCAGTACATGGTGGAGGCAGGTTTCGAACACCTCCAAGCTAGATTCCCCAGTCTGGAGCCACGCCGTGAAATGGCAGCTGCGAGCATAGTCAAATCCTCCTGTGGGCCTTAGGTCGATACACCGCAGTGCGGTATCACCTGATGCAAGGCAGGTCTTGAAGGACGAAAACACAGATGCAGCCTTTCTGTTGTTACAGTCTAGAATGTGTATTGATGATGCTAATTGTCTGCACCCATGGCCTGTGGTACTGAGATTTCTTTTATCATTTATTAAAAAATAAAACTTAAGGATAAAACCTGAGACAGCCACAAGCTACACCACCACATGGCCACCATCCTCTTTCCCGTCTTCTTCCCAGGGGTCTCTCTTTCCCTTCTCCGGAGTCCTCCAGGGAACTCCATGATCCATTCTGACCAGCTTCATGCGAACCCCTCCTCTCAGACACTATGTGACACTGTGGCCCTTGGACCACACATATCCTAGGTCAGTTATGAACACACCCGAACACTTTTGTAGATAGCGACGCCATGTTTGAACGCTAGAGGTTATATACACCGTGGAATGAAGTCCAGTTCAAGCTTTTCTCTGCTTCATGCATAGGAAAATGTTTACATAGAAGGGCAAGGCAAGAGTTCAAGATGCTGGCATTTTCACACATACTGCCTCCTCATTTTATGTATGGTTTTCCTATACTGGATTATTTCAGTCCTATGTCTCCTACTTAAACTCTTTCTATAGCAGTTTCTCTTCTACAAGGAGAAATAGCAGTAAAAACAAGGTAGCAAGCACTGTGTAGACCTGGCTGTCCTCGTCACCCTGCAGTATTCCTGTGGGGACACTGCTGTCCCCTGGTCCAGTGCAGGGGGAAGGGGCATTTCCTGTCCAGGTTCTTCCTGGGACTTTTATTAGCAGTCAAAGTGTAACTTGCATCACTTTAAGTCCCGCAGACACGACAGGCAAATTTCACGTCTCCTTGAACTGAATGTTTAACTTTTGCAAAGCTGAACACGCAGTGTTGCCCTTCCCTTCCCGGCTGTGTAGCTGGAAACAACACCGTTGCTGGCGCCATGAGCAGCTCGGCTACAAGGTGACAGTGTCACGTGGGCGTTAGAAGGAAGAGCGTGTAAATCAGAGTAAGACTCCTGCCTAACCCTGGAGGTCATTTAAATCCTTGACCCCGTGGTAAGATTTCATTCTTTTTATTAACAGCTGCTTTGGTTTTCTGTCTTATTGCACCAACAAATATCAACGGAGCACATGCTATTTGCTCCGTGAGGATCTGGTTGTGGGGGTGTATGAGTGTAAGATCTGCGCTGTGTTGGGGCTTGTGTTTTTTTATGAGGGGGGTATTGTTATGAACAAGAAGCAAAGGAATATAAACATTTAATGAAGATTTGGGACTGAAACAGGTTTTAGGATAATTGCATGGTCAGGAATGGTCCTCATAAGGGAGTGCTGGTCCAGGGAGATGTGAGTACAGGAACAATACCCATTCCTGCCAGCAGGGGACAGTGCGCCAAACCAAGCCACAGGAGGCCCACCCAGAAGCACACAGAACAGTACCAGACTGAGCCAGACTGGGGCTTTGAACCCTGTCTCTACCCCAGGAGCAGGCTCCCTGACCCCTATAAGTGTTTTGTGTCTCTTCATCTCCACATTGGCGACATATGGATAGTAATGGTCCTAACTCACGGGGATGGTATGAAGCTTGAAAGAGCTAATGTGTGTATTTCATTGATGTCTGTCACATGATCAATACCACACATGGCGCTCATCATTATTGTAATTAAAAGGCCTAAACAGGAACAGCCGTGTCTATTATTCACAACAGCCAAAGATGTGGAAAGAATCTAAAAGTCTATCAGCGGATGGTGGTAGAAGAAGTACAATGGAGTACGACTTGACCTTTAAAACGTAGGAAATCTAGCACATTCCTCAGCATGGATGAACTTTGAGTCTATTGTGATGAACAATACGAGCCAGTTTCAAAACAGCAGATGCTGGGCGATTCCATTTGTGGGAGGCACCCAGAGTTGTCAAGGCTGCCCGGACCTGAGAGAGAGACAGTTGATCAAGCAGCCCAGCCTTTCATTTCTATGAGGCCAGAGAGTCCTGGAGATATCAGCATGAATGCCTGGGGATATCCCTGAAAATTGCGAAGAAATAACAGTGTATTTTATGCTATATTTTACCATGACATGTTTTAAAAGTGTTATGTGCAAGTTAAGATTGGGCTAAACACAGAGGGGGTGCAGCGTCTGCGCAGCAGGGGTGGTTGTTGGGGGGTGGGATCCTGCTCACCCTCAAGATTGGCTACACAGAATCCATGTACTATAGGGAGCTCAGCCCACCGCTTGCTGATATCCACAGAAACCCTGGGCATCATTCAAGACCCCTTTCTACCTCGCCCTTTCCTGTGTTCCTTAGGGTCCTCAGACAGAATTTGTGCCAAAGTGGAGGTCACCTGGGAGAAGCATGCCATGGATGTCACACATGTCCCAGTGTGAGGGCAGACCACAGACACCTGCTTTAGCTGCCACTCACACCGGTTAGGATGAGTTCTACTGCCCAGTTTTTTAAATGAAACACCTGACGCTTAAATGGAAACTCCATATAGGCAAATTGCAGGTAAAATGTTACGATAGTTGGCTGGGCCTTTGTTGAGAAAGACATTGGTAAAATTAGTTTTCCCCAGTTTCTGTCTCAGGAGTCATAAACCTGGGTAGATTTTTAAATACCAAGGAAAAAAGTGCAGAGCACTACTCCTGCAAGGAGCAGACACAGGAAACCACAGATAACACCAAAGCCTATTTTTATTCCAATATACTTGCATCCGTGGCTAAGTTTAGTTCACAAAGAACAAAGGGACAAACAGCAATGGGGAATAACAAACTACAACCATAGTTATTTTCTTATAATTATAAAAGCCGTGTGAGCATGGATTGTCCTTCAAAATGGCTCCTTACACACACCTTTGAGTGCTCGTGTGAGAGGACTCGTTAGCTGTGAGATAAGCGAAGTGGTCACATGACACAGACAGTGTGGCAGTGCCCAGCTACTGGGCACCACTTGAAAATGAGCACCGCAATGCCCGTACAGTCACTGCCACAACCCAGACTGAGCGACATACACAGTACAGATGCCGGGCAGAGAAGGCTTCTTCTTTAAGGTGTGTTAGAGCGGGACAACATGGGATTTCATCTCAGTATTCAAGAGGGAGTGCTGTTTAAAACTTATTAGTTCTAGAACTTTCTATGTAATATTTTCAGAGTTCAGATGACCAAGGATAAGCAGATAGTCTATACTTAATAGCCATGATTGTATCTAGAAAAATAATGCTCCCATTGTTGTCTAAGACAGAAAGCATGATGTAATAAAATGAGTGTGCACACAGGTTCAGCTTGAGAGATTGGATCAAGAGCTCAGGAGCTGTTGTACATCAGTGTTCGGGCTTCACTGATGTGAACGGAAACACTCAAGGAGTAAATAAAGGGGATGGAGCCAGTCACAGATACCAGAAGAATCACGAAAAACATAGGTGGACATGGTAGAGCATACAAGCCATCCCAGCACTTGGGAGGCAGAGGCAGAATGATCTGTAATTCCTGGCCAGCCTGTCATGAACAAATAGCACATAGAAAAACTATCAGGAGAGGAGCAGGGGAGTGACCCAAGAGAGCAGGCTCCAGGAATACTCACATAAAGATACTGAAGCTGAGAGAGAAAGGCATCTCACATTGGTCCAGGAGACCACTGGGGAGGGAGACTGCAGAACACAGCAGTGATGGAACCACAGGGATGGGTGCAGAATTTAGGGAACTGAGCTGGGCAGGCAACAGAGGAACAAACCTAAGTAAGCACACTGTGAAGTTTATCCCTCAGGAGGACGGGAAAGGGCAACGTCTCCTGATAAAACACCATACTATAGTAGTTGTTTTATTTATTTATTTATTTACTCTCTGGGGGCCCAAATAAATACACAGTATTATTCTTATTTCTGAATGCCCAGCCTTAGATTGGCTTGTTTCTAGCTAGATTTTCTAACTTAAATTATCCCATGTGTCTTTAAGTATGTTTTATATCTGGGCTTTTACCTTTTTTTTTTTATTCTATGTATCTTTCTTTTCTTATTACTCTATGACACGCTTTGTGGCTGTGTGGTTGGCCCCTGGCATCCTCCTCTTCTCCTTTTCTTGCTCCTCCCTCTTCTCTCCTAGATTTCTCCTCCTGTTTAATCTCTCTGTATGCCAGCCCCACCTATTACTCTCTCCTTCCTAGCTTCTGACTGTTCAGCTCTTTAATAGACCAATCAAGCTTTTAGGCAGACAAAGTAACACAGCTTTACAGAATTAAGCAAATGCAACAGAAAAGAATGCAACACATCTTTGCATCATGAAACAAACATTCCACAGCATTAACAAATGTAGCACATCTTCCACTAATATGCTACAATGTACCACAAACTGGATGATGTATAAAGAAAGGCTTGTTGGTTCAAAGCTCTGACCCATGGTCAAGGAGCTGATACAGTGATGGACCTTGTGTTGGTGGGTCCCAGGAAGCCCCCAGTAGCACCACAGCAGGGACTATGTAAATACCTGTCCACTCCTGGTCTACAAATCCACTCACGAGACAATCCACGAGCCCCCTAATCATCTACCCATCATTGAAGAACTCCAATTGGGTCATAAAAAACCACTTCTGGTGATGGAGATTAAATTTTAATGTGTTGGAGAAGACAAACCATGGTTCAACCCCAGTGGAGACGAAGGGGCAGTCTGCAGCAGATGAATCTTCGTAGTCAGTGTCCACCCTGGCATTAGCACAAACCAGGGGAGCAACCACTGGGCTGTCCAGCAACACTGATCCAGATTTAACTTCACCTCATGTGCCAGCTCATATACACCCTTGGTTTTCCATTTGCCTTTTACAGCAGTCCACTGGATTTTCTCAGACACGAGGACTGGAAAGATGGTTCGGCAAATAGTGGCTTTGGAAAATGAACACCTAGAAAGAGACCACAGCTTGAACAACAATCTGGGGAGTTTTTCAGAATAAAATGGGGGTTGGTGGATGGCTCAGGTTGATTTGCCCAGAATGTGGGAGGTCATAGTCTCAGTCCTCGGCACCAGCAAACAAAACTGAATTTGCATCAGCCCTTCTAGATGTTACTGTTTTGCTTTCCTATAGTTAGTTACAGCCATTTCTTAGGAGTCTCAAAATGTGACTGACGGAGAACAACTTTGTTTTCTTCTCACGGCTGCGGTTTTGTACTTTCTCCACTTAACTCCTGAAGTGGTGTTGATTAAGTATGCACGCTTAGGTTCTGTGAAGAGAGAGAGAGGGGTACAAGGATGGACTTTGTGGTTAGCACGTGATACATGTTTCGCTATGCAGAGAGAACCAGAGCTAACCTGCCATGACGGGCTATCAGGTCTGTCTCTTTAAGTGTGAGATCCACAAGAGCACTGGCGGTGGCTGTCTTAAGGTACACCAGGAGAGAATTCCCTTACTCGTAAATTCTTTAAAGCCTTGCAGTGCCAGAACTTTTATTAATACAAACAGAGCATCCAGGCATGTAGGCAGAAAGTCATGTGAGTAACAACACCATGGTCCTCCTCTTCTCTAAACACCATTGCGGACAGAGCAACAAGCATCTGTCAGCAACAATGCCGGCAAAGGACATCACCCCTGATCAGACACAGTGCAGAGCAGTCCGTGTGGACATGCAGCTATTCACCCCACGGGCACTGCTGGGTGGCAGCAGGCTGAGATATTGATGCTCGTCTCTGAGTCTTCCACCTAAGAGTGGATGACGGGATGGACAGTCAGATGGGTAGGTGGTTGGGTGAGCTGGTAGATGGCTTGGGGAGACGAATGAAGTTTTTCGGTCATCTTGATCTCAATGAATCTCTGACCAGAGTATAGTTTCCAGTCTTTCTGCAGGTATGGTCTATGGTGTGGTATATTGTTAGGGGTGGAAAGTGTGCGACCGGGTTAACATGGATGTCCAATCAATTGCTTTCCCTTGACACAGTGACTGACACGATGCAGAGAGATGCTAGGTACAAGCAGTAGAGAGTTTTGGGTAGCGTCAGGCTTTGCTTTTTTAAATAAAGGCCTTGCGTAGAGGGTTTGTAGAGCTCTGTGTTAGTTAGCACCGAGAGCTCCTGTGTGGCTCTTGTGGGTCCCCTACGGTTAACATCTTCATTCCTGTGAGGGGCATTTGCCACAGTTCTGAAACCAGGCTTAGCACACTGCTATGAATTGAACCCCCAACTGGTTAGATGATGCTCATGGGCTTCCCATGCTTCCCATGACACTGTAGAGAAGTGCTGGCTAAGCGCTTCACGGACTTTCAACTCTTGGCCTGATCTGGTCTTCTCATAATAGCTCAGAAAAGGATGTCCCAGAGGTGAAGCGGTCCTATCACGCTGGCCTGCTGGAGCCTTGCAATGCCACTGGCTATGGCGGTGCTCAGCATGTATGGAGTGTGCAAGAATGCCTCCTGGATTGCTGGCTTATAGACTACGGAAAATGATTTCTCACAGTTCGGAGGCTTGAGGTCTAAGATCAAGGTGCAAGTGTGACAGCCCAGGATTCACTTTCTGGGTTAGCTTCCCTCTTTATTTAAAAGGGTGGAGCAAAATCAAGAAGGAGGTGGACCTTTCTGTCCCTGCATGGGAAGAGTCTGGGCACCCAGGCAAGCTTTGCACAGGCAGTGGACTTGAGTGGTAGCCAAGGTTCGGTTCAGGGGAGGAAGTGAAGTGCTTGGTGAGGATGTAGGAATGCTTGCTTTTCCTGCAGCAAGGGCTCCAGGGGGCTCAGGAAGCGTCTTGGAAGGCAGGCCACTGCGGCACTGGGGACAGGAGAAGATTTGAGTGTTTTCCCTGTGGTATTGAGGGTCTGGCAGGGGGGTCTGCAGCGTGAAAAGGGCTCAGGGGATGACCTATTGAGAGTAAGTGTTGAGAGAAGCAGTCAGATAAGGGAGTGACGTGGGCCTGGGCTACCACCGTCAGGAGAATGGCTCAATAGGTATGACGTTTAAGCAAAACACTGAGCAGAGCGGAGAGAGCCGTGGTGGGGGCTGGAGGGCAGCCCTCCTGTCAATCAGAATTGAGGCGCTGGAACATCATGCACGAGGCAGGCGGGAGAAGGGAAGCCGGAAGAAGCAGAAGCCCTGACCTGGCTTCTGGCCTTTGTGTTGAGCACAGCGCAAGGCCAATGTCTTGTTGAGGGTAGCCATAAAGTCTAGCTTTCCATGGCAGACTTGACCTGGTGTGCTGGGACAGCCCGAGGCTGCCGGCAGCATTCAGTCCACCCCTGCCTAGGGAGACACAGGTTCCCCAGTTGTCTCAGAGGCAGTGTTGTGTTAAGATCACTGATTTTCTAAGGGTAAGTTTGCAGGAGTCGCTGACTGTGGGTTTGGCTTCCAAAATCCATCAGCATCTCAGAAGCATAAGTGTTCCTGGGTTGGATGTGGTGTCAACAACGGGGAACCTCTGCCTTGATGGACTCTCCAGGCCGGGTGTCCACTTTCTATCTGCGGCAAAGAGGCCCTCGCCTCTCTGAAAAGTGCATCCAAATGAGGGTAAACAGTGGGGGTGGGGTTGTTACCCCGATGCAGTGAAAGGCCTTCCTGTTCAAGACTGCTGCCACACAGACCCCAAGGAAGGCATAGAAAGTGTGTCCCTCATCTCTGCTCGGCCCCAGAACTCCATCCAGGCCTGTGATTCAGCACTGAGAGGGAATCAGGAGGGCCACGCACCGCTTAAGGCAGAACTGCAACCTTAGCTGGAACAGAACTCACCAGAAGCTCACAGTCAATAGCAGCTTCCAGAGTATTTTTCTGGCTAAGCCAATCAAAGTTTAGCTATTCTGATGACTTTCTTACTTAATCTTAAAAAGGAACCATGGGGAATGGATAACAGATGCAGCCATGTAGCCAGGGCACAGCCATGCAAGCATGCACGCACACACACACACACACACACACACACACACCTGCAACCTCTGTGCAGTGCAAGGATGCTAGGGTTTGAACGTGAATCGTGCCCAGCAGGCTCATCTATGTCCACACGTGGTCCCCGACGGACAGCAGTTTGGGGAGGCTGTGGATCACTTTGGTGATGGACCCTAGCTAGCAAAGGTAGCGATATGGTAGCTGCATTTACTGATCTCAGTCTGGCCTGCATTCTACCTGAACTTTCTTTGTTTCTTGACCAGCTTGCTGAGATGTAAATAAGCTAACTAATGGTCTATGAAGCCACTCCCACTACCACAACCAAGGTACCGTGCTTCCCCCACTGTGAAACTGCAAACTAAACCAAGTCCTTCTTGGGGCCAGTCAAAAAGGAGGGCCAAAGTTCAGATCCTTAGAGCCCACTTAAAATGCCTGAGTAGGCATGTCAGCCTGCCTGTGACCCCAGCCTGGGAAAAGGGAGTCAAGATCCCCACAGCAAGTGAGACTAGCTGTCTCTGTGAGCTTTGGGGTTGATTAGTAGACCCTTACATCCAGGAATAAGATGGCAGAGCAATCAAGAATGATTCCTGACCTCAGCCTCAGGAGCCACATGTGTGCTCATGCACATCTCACACATACACATGTTCCCCATACATGCAAATATGCATACACATGCACATGCACTCATAAGGACAGATGCACACATACACACTCACACATGCACACACATGTATACTGACACACACATACACATATGCACAGAAACACATGCACACACATGCACGCACACGCACACATTCATGCACTGGAGAAAGGAAAAAAAAGGAGTTTTTTCTTTCTTAAGTTACTCAGTTGAGTAATTAGCACATAGGGTCATGAAGCCACTAAGCAAGTCCCTTGTTTCCTGATGTGCGTTCCTGAGGGAGCCTGGTATTTCTAAGAATGTGGACAGTTGGAGCTGGGCAGGGGCTCTTTTGCGACTCAACATTCTCTGCTTAGCAAATAAGGAAGGTGAACCCCTATGGGAAAGGTGACCAGGCCCAAAGACCTCCAGGAATAGCAGGACTGGCTGGGTAACAGCATCCTTTGCGTGCCCAGGCTCCTGGCACCCAGAGTCATCAGAAGAATCCAGTCCTGTTTCTCTGCCCTTTGCTTTTCTCTACCTGGTCTGAATCCCTCAAAATATCCCAGCCACTCCCAGGCCTTCAACTTCTGAGTTCCTGTTCGGTCGACAGGGTGTTCTTAACATCGGGTTATGAGTCTTGAAGCTTCTCACAAAATAACATCCACATGAAGAAGCAGTAATTGTGCGTTTGGGCATTAAGGCTGCATGTCTATAATCTTAGCGCTTCAACAGCACAGGTCGGGGGATCCTACATTTGAAGCATGCCTGGGCTAAATATTGAGATTCTGTCTCAGAAAAACAACAAACAAGGTGATTAATAAATGAACAAACAAGGAACCATACCGTTCAAAAGGTCATCAAAAAACAATCTGAAAAGCAGCCTTACAAATGAGCGTGAGCACCATTACCATCCTCCCTCGCTGGGTTTTGTCTCCCTCCATCCAGTGACATTTCGTTGCTTATGACATATCAGGAATTCTTC
This sequence comes from Myodes glareolus, assembly GCF_982192425.1. Taxonomy (NCBI): domain Eukaryota; kingdom Metazoa; phylum Chordata; class Mammalia; order Rodentia; family Cricetidae; genus Myodes; species Myodes glareolus. The sequence goes on along the minus strand of NC_142037.1, from coordinate 25,716,684 downwards.
TGGAACTCTTCTAGACGGCATTTTAATTGACTCCAGGGTCTGGTGCATACTGAGTGCATTTTACACTGACTACACCCTTGGCCTGGAATAGTCCCTGATTCAAAACTTCCCAAGTTCGGTCTTGGTTCTGGATAAGACTGGCTAGCTGTGTGACTGCAGGAGAGTGAGCTACCAACCACATTGCAAAGGGAAAAATGCTATTAAGTGTTCAAAACTGATAGGAGGGCAAATGAGATGGTTAAAGTGCCCAACCTCCCACAGAACAGCCTCAAAATTGCTTTCTGCTTTCCTCATTTGAACATCATTCTCAGATACTGCAGTTCAAATCAATGTAGGACTGACCAGGGAACACTTCAAAGGTTTGTGTGGTGGTCTGAAGGAGAATGGTCCTCCTGGGCTCATTTCTGTCTTTAAATAGTTGGTCTCCAGTTGGTGGAACTGTTTGAGAAGGTTTCGGAGGTGTGGCCTTGTTGGAGGAGGTGTGTCACTGGGGGTTGGCACTGAAATTTCAGAAGTCCATATCAGACCCAGTCTCAACCATTCTCTGCCTTTTGCCTGCACATCAGGATGTAAGTAAGCTCATAATCACTTACATAATGGCTGTGGACTAACCCTCTGAAACTGTAAGCAATCCCCCAATTAAATGCTTTTTAAAAAATAAGTAGCCTTTGTCATGTTGGCTCTTCATAGTTAGAATAGTAACCAAGAGAATGTGTTAGGGCTGCCTGGAAAGGTTTGAAAATAAATATGCTATACCATACATTAACCAGTGATCACATAAAAGATATCATCACCATCATCACCATTGTCATCATCACCTTCACCACCACCATCATCATCACCACTACCATCACCACCACGATCACCACCATCATCATCATAATCATCATCACCACCACCATTAGCATCATCACCACCATCATCATCATCACCATCACTACCATCACCACCATCACCATCATCATCAGCCTCCTCCTCCTCAGGCTTTTGCTACAAGGTCTGATTCTGCAGCCCAGGCTGACAGTGATCCCCTGCTTCAACCTCCCAAGGAGTGAGATTTTATGTGTGAGCCACCATGGTCTGGCACATACATCATAAAAGGAATAAGACACTTCTTCCCCAAATTAGCTATTCTTCACTGGTAGGTCATGTTTTACTAACCTTAAAATAACCCAACAATAAGTAATTTAGACTTTGTAATTGTGTAAACATTTGGCAAGTCAAGAGTTTTGAACCAAAAGAGATTTTCAGTTGATTGTTTTTTCTATTAGAATCTCTAGGTCAACAATTGCATGTTAAATAACATGTTAAGTAACATGTAATCCTGGAAAAAGTGAAGATAGGTCTAACATAAGCCTGATAAGGCTTTCTTTCATCCTGTGTACATGGGCAAGAGGCTTAGATGCCTTCTAGTTTGTCTCTATTCCATCAGCTGTAAAACAGGAACCTCAGAATTACCCTATCAGAGGAAGGGAGTAATACTCTTTCATTTCTGATGGGCTCATGTCCCGATAAACCCAATCCATAGGCTGTTGAAAATATTACAGGTGAAAACATTACAGGTTAGCACACCTAACCTGCTGAGTATCCCTGTGTAGCCCAGCCACTCACACATGCACAGAACACTTCCATTAGTTGGTCAAATTACCACACACAAAGCCTGTTTTTTTACCAAAATGTTGGCTATCTCATGTGATTTACTTAATACTGTATATTCTTTAAAAATCTGAGGAAGGGGGAACCATGTAAGGCTGGAGACCAGCTGTCATTAAGTTGGCACAGTCCTGGGGGTCAGGGGAGGTTCTGTCACTGCTGCTAATTTGACCTGATACCCGCAGGGCAGCAGGAGGTGCCAATGTTTCCTATCCTATGATTGCCAGCCTCATCCTAACTAAACTTTCTGTCTAGCTTCACAGAGAGCAACAACAAACCCAAGCATCACTGAAACGATGTAAAAAGAAATAAGCAGAAAAAAATGCCTTCCTAGGCAGGACCACCAGCCATGGGACTGCAGCAGGGGAGCGAGGAGCCACAGCAGGGGAGCCAGGGGGAGCGGGTGGGTGGGACAGGACTGAAACTTGTCCCCTGCTGGTTGAATATTACTGTGTTGTGACTTTTGAATGAACACCTCTCTCTTTTTACTTCCGTAGCTTTTTGCCGTGGGGTCTGTGGGGCTTGGGGGCCACAGTGTTTGCCATGATCCCGAGCAACTGTAGAGAAGGCATCGCTGTTGACCTCAGGCTTCCTCCTCATCCCCGCTCATCCTCCCTGATCTCCTGAGGGGATCCTCTGGCTACGAACCCCACTCTCACCCCACCACTTGCAGGCTTGGTTTAGAGTCCTGGTATCGGAGGAGAGAAAAGAGTTTTGACACATGTGTGTGGTTTGGAAATTCCTAAAGGGCAGTTATGCCAGATTACAGCAAGCTCCATTTGAGGTCATAGCAGGAGACTAGGGGTGTAGTTTATGGTCCAGCTGTTAGTATTCAGTCACGTGTACTAGTCTGCCCTTGGGGTCCTGACAGGATCTGCCCTCAGCTGCAGCCACTAAGAGCACCTTCTGTGAACATTCACTATGTTCCCTTTGAAAAGGGCCCTGCCCACCTCCTCTCTCTCTCTCTCTCTCTCTGTCCCTTTCTCTCTTGCTCCCCCTTTCTCTCTCTGCTTCTCCGCCTCCATCTTCTCTTCTGCTGCTCCTGTCCCAGAGACTGGTCTCCCGTTCCCCTTCCCCCTTTCCCATTCCCTTTCCCCCTTATAAAAAAACCCTTCATGTGAGTTCTGCCACATGGCGTCTTTCTCTAGTGCACCGCCTTTCTTTCTTTTCTTTTCTTTTTTTTTTTTCAAGATAAATCAAATTCCCTGTTCTGGACCACAATTATCTGGCCATCCTTCACATTCATGGAGGATGTTTCTGAGCCTTAGTCTGACAAGCACAGGGTCACAATACTCTGAGAAGATGTCCAGACAATGCCGGATTTACTGATGCATTTGAGTGTGGCAGAAAATCACTTTACTAGAAGCAAAGAGACACTGCTGCAGACGGAGAGAGAAAATCCGAGTGTTCCACAGAAGAATCAACAGCTGCAGCAAGATGACAAGGTGCCAAAGACTACAGAAGTGGCTGATTGAAGAAGTACCTCCCCGGCGTCTTAAGGATACTGGAAGCCTCAGTAGTAGATCCTTATCTACTTCTTATCTACTTCAGACAAAGCCACTCCGCTTTGTCTGAAGAACTGAAGAACTTAAACACTCCCCACTTCCATCTGGTTCAGCAGCAGCAGCAGTAGCAACAACAACAACAACAACAACAACAACAACAACAGGCAAGGGGGGTGGGGCATTTTGTCGGTCTCACATGGGAACTTCCTCATTGTCCCTTCACTTCACTGTTCTCCCAAAGTGAAGCCACCAGAGCACAGGAATCATGGACAGTCAGGTTTAAATACAATGCTGGTTGGTTTTTGTCAACCTAAAACAAACTTAGACACATTTGGGAAGAGGGAGTCTTTTTTTATTACTTTAAAAAAATACCAATCCAAATTTTCACTCCCTCCCCTCTTCCCACTCCCTCTACACACCCTCCCACCCCACCTGCCTCCTTAAGAGTGGGTGAGGCACCCTGCCCTGTGGAAAGTCCAAGGCCCTCCCTAATATATCTAGGCCGAGCAAGGTATACAACCAACGAGATCAGGATCCCAAAAAGCCAGTGCATGCAGTAGAGACAAATCCCAGTGCCACTGTCGGTGGCCCCTCAGTCTGCTCCAACTGCCAACCACATTCAGAAGGACTAGTTTGATCCCATGCTTGTTCATTCCCAGTCCAGTTGGAGTTGATGAGCTCCCATTAGCTCAGGCAAACTGTCCCAGTGGATGAACCCCGGGAAGAGGGAGTCTTAACTGAGAAGATGCCTCCACAGGATTGGCCTGTAGCAAGCCTTGTGCAGTTTGTCTTGATTAAAGATTGATATGGGAGGACCCTGCCCACTGTAGGTGGCTGGTACCACCCCTGGGCTGATGGTCTTGGGTTGTACAAGAAAGAAGGGTGAGCAAGCGATGAGGAGCAAGTCAGTAAGCATTACCCATCCGTGGCCTCTGCATCAGTTCCTGTCTTGAGGTCCCTGCTCTGATTTCCTTTGGACAGTGATGCCAAGTGTAATCTGAAAGAAACCCTGCCTTTTCAAAGTTGATTTTGGTCATGGTGTTCACCACGGCAACAGAAACACCAAGACAAGCACCACATCTCCTCAGATCGGAGGGTGTGTCTTCTACAGGAAGCCCACACTGTGTGCTTATACAAGATCATTGTGCGTCTATGCATTCTCTCCTGTGTGCTGGTGGTGTGCAGACTCTGGGGCACGCTAGTTTAGACAACCCAGAGCTCAAACTGTAGAGGAAAAGAAAGACCAGAACAAGTAATCATGTGACACCAAGGCCAAGAAATAATCACGTGACACCAAGGCCCACTGTAGTGCTTAGGGCGTCTGAAGAATGAAGGAAGGTTAATTTTATTCTAAACACCCGAAAATGTCTCCTAGAGCTCATTCACACAGATACCACCTCAAAGCCATTCCAGGTGCTTGGTTTCTTACATCATTTCCAATTTCACCTTCCCCTATCCATCTGGCAAAAAGTGACTGATCCCCTTTATTTGACTGTTTGAGTATCCATGACTTGCTGAAGGCGTCCCATCCTCTTACTGCAAAGTAATGAAGGCGTCATAGGGGATCACAGAGAAAAGTGCCGGCTTCTTTCATCAGCAAAAACCTCTCAGGATACTTGCCAAATTGTTCAACCTGATAACATAGGCTATCTTCACAGCTCCTTGTAGATCAAACACTTAAACATAACTTTCCACAGTCAAAGTCAGCCTTGCAAAGATTTTTCTAACATACCAGTTCATTCTGCTTGGTGCCTTGGGTATCAGAACTCTGCCAGTTGGGATGGTGCTCGACAGAAAACATTCGACTTAAAATTAGAACATTCCAGAACATTTAAAGTCGGAAGTAATTTAGAGACTGTCTGTTCCTTTGGCCCTGGGACACAAGAGGAGGGCTGGAGGAGGCGGGGTCAATGAGCCAAAGGCATCAGACCAGTGGCAGTGAGCGCATGAGAGCACTGATGTGGACGGAAGACTCCAGCCATTTTCTGTGACTGTCGCTGAAACCCCAGCACTATGCCCGGCACATAGCTGCACGCCACACATGATGTTGCAGTGAGCGAGTAACTGCTACAAGTGTGCTAACACTGTCCGAGGCCTGCACTAGAGCGTTTGCTCCCCGAATAGTTCAGTGGGGTAGGTACTACTAGTTGCCACCTACTAAGGTAGGTAAGGACCCAGCCTAAGGTAAGAGGTAGAAAAGGGAGGGCCAGGATTTGAACCCAGGTGCCTCCATGATCCAGACACAGTGCTGTTCTGAGAATGGAAGGATGGATACACCGCAGCATATATAACACTGAAGAAACAGGAGGGGCCTGGGGAAATGACTTGGGATCCCTAACAGTGAGATGTGACTGTATATGCGTGTGAAACCATGAGCTGGTGCTCTGTAGCACACACACAGCGCAGCATGAGAACCCCATCCCAACATACAACACTCAGCCGTGGGGCTGATGGAGACGGTAGTTTATACAACCTAATCCTCAAAGATAAGACAAGGCGAAGCGTTTCTGTTACTAACCAGCATCGTGTTCTCCACAAACGCTTTGAATGGCGAGTGTGTATGCAGTTGCAACAGCTCCCGTCTGGAAGGGGCGAGCGAAATTTGCTTATTTTAGTGCTGGGGTGGGGGGCACGGCATCAGAGGGATTAGCGGGAGCCCTGCGCATGCTGTCAGCATTCTGATCCTTACACGCGACCACTTGTCTCCGGCTGCTGACCTGGGAAGGCCTCTGCTGGCGGCCTGGGATTTCAGTGTCTCACACTGCTACCTCTGAGAGCAGCTTTAGCAATTAATTATTCCCAGGAAACCTTGTAACTAAAAGCTTATTGTGTTAAACTTGACATGCGTCTATCGACGGTGACTGAAAAGTGCATTTGGGGACCTCTGCGGTCCCACCATGAGTAGTTTTTCTTCCTGGCTAATGGTCTGGACCTGGACCTGTGGGACTAGACATGTGGTCCCTAGTACATACTCTTCAGTGTGACAAGAATGGAGGCTCTGTGGCACAGGGAAAGTGGGGGGGTCCTTCAAGGTGGTTTTGAATATATATATATATATGTGTGTGTGTGTGTGTGTGTGTGTGTATTTGTATATATACACACGCACAAATATATGTGTGTGTGTATGTATACACACACACACATATACTTTGTTCCTTTTGTCAGGAATTTTTAGAATGTGTGTGTGCACATGCACGCACGCGCACATGCTTTCATTTCATAGGGACATGTGAAGGTCAGAAGACAAGCGTCAGGCGTCATCTCTGTTCTCTGTGGGTCACAGGGATCAAACTCATGTCAGGGTAACCCCTGGCTATAGTTTGTATCTGATCTGCCCCCGGAGCCCATGTGTTAGAGCTTGCTGGTAGCTTGGCACTATCGAAGTTGGTGGGACCTGGCTAAGGGCTGACTGTCCTGGAAGGGGTTCGCTAAAGGCGTGTCCACAAGGATAGCAAGAGCTCAGCCTCTTCCTCGTTTGCATTTTCACTTCCGCCTGTGAGGTGAGCATAGACTCTGTCCGGCGCTGCTACCACAATATGCTGCTTTGTCCTGTGCTGCCACTACGATACGCTGCCTTGCCCAAAATCCAAAGCAACTGGGCCAACCGTGTGTTGGAACTGTGATCTAACCTGAACCTTTGCTTTTCATAAGTTGATTATTTCACGTCTTTTGTTACAGCAATGGAAAGCTAACACATTTCTCTTTGTTAGGGCAACATTTATTTCATTTTCCTATACGCGCAAAGCTAAGTAGGGCCTTCCATCAGGCCACAGACACAGATGATCTTGTCTGTTGCTACAGTTTTACGACCTGTAGCCTAAGTGCATAACCTATAGTAGTTCTTCCTCTGTGAGCTCAATGATGTCTAAAAGATCTCTTACAAATTTATATCCACAGCACACAAGAATCAATCCCTGAGACTGCAAATGGTTCCTAGACACCAGAAAAATTAAAGAACGCTTTTTTTTTCTTTTTGTATCTCTTAAGATTTGAACATGAATCACTGGCTAAGCTACCAGCCTCTGTACAAACTGCTAACCCAACATCCTTTCCCTCTCACCATGGGGACAGGAGACATTCCACCCCCACCTCCAGACCTCAGCCCTGCAGGTGTGTGCTTCTGCACCATCTAGTGGCTATAGAGAGATGTGTTCATAGAGAGACCCAAAACCAACCCAGAGAAGCGTTCATAGAGAGACTCAAAAGCAACCCTGGGTTCCATATCCTAGGTGAGCATAAAAGGGTGTTAGGTACCCAGCTGGGTCAGCACTCTTTTCTTAGTGAAATCTGGGCTAAGAATAGCTTGCCAGGTTTCATGTCCATGCTAGGTGATGCTGGCTCCTAAGACCCTCTCCTACCTGAATACTGACATGCAGGGAATCTAGGCTAAGCACCTGAGGGTGAGTGACAATTTCAGAAGGTGGGGGAAAGTCTCTGTGAAGCATATTTACAATGTGTTTGGATCTGAAGCTGTGACTTCCTCAGCCCCATGGCTTAGCCCTTGTCAATCATGATTTGGACTCTTGTTTTGAAACAGGGAGCAAATAAATGTCTTCTAAGATTACACAATGGGAGAAAACAGAAACATTCTTGCTACTCAGGCACTTGATGACTTATATTCAAAGTAACAATATCACCGAGGCAATAGCTGTGCTGGAGATGCCCACAGGTCTGACAGATCCACGATAAACGCTAAAGAACTAGATTAGAGCAGCAGGAGACAGCGAGATTGGAAGAGAATCCCCAACTAGCGCCTCCTGCAAGGTGAAGGGGAAATAACAAACACCAGGGTTCTTAGTCCCGAAACAGCCCTACAGGAAATTCCATGGAACAATCCTCTCTGGAAAACAGGAGATGTGTTTTATAAATAATGAGGCAGGCAGGGCTGTGGGGAGACAAGGCGCCACAGCGGAAGAGGGGAGACAGGAGGAGGATGGACCTTCCTGGCCGGAAGAAGACAGCATCTGGTGCAATGACAAGGATCGCAGTATTCAGGTGCTGCCTGTGAGACACTCTTTATACAGAAGGTTGGTGCACTTTACTGTGCCCAGACAGCTCCTTAAAGGAATTCCCCTTTGCATTTTCCTCCTCCTCCTCCTCCTCCTCCTCTTCCTCCTCCTCTTCTTCCTCCTCCTCCTCCTCTTCCTCCTCCTCCTCCTCCTCCTCCTCCTCCTCCTCCTCCTCCTCCTTCTTCTCTCTCTCTCTCTCTCTCTCTCTCTCTCTCTCTCTCTCTCTCTCTCCAGTCCATGGAGACTGGTGTTCACTAAGAAACGGGGAAGCAGGGAGAGATGACCTAGAGGAGAATCCTATAAATAACCAGGACACGATGTCCCTTGTGATGGATTAACAAGGATGGAAAGTGTGCATAAATACACATACAACAATACATATTGCCCTGTTTCAATAGGAAGACCGACCCTTGAATATAAGTGTTGGTCATTCAGAATTTAAATAGCAAGACATAACCGTTGTAAAATAAGCGCGAGCCCCTGAGATCGTGAGAGCCTCCAGAACTATTATCCATTTGGCATTGCCTTAAGAATGGAGCTCCAAGGGACTCCAGAGACGGAAGGGAGTCTAGTGAGTGGAAAAAGCCAATCCCCACCCCACCCCAGGCCAACGAACTTCTTGGGCTGAGGGACAGCACAGCTGCACTGGGAAAGCCGGGTGCTCAGAGCTGCAAAGGGGCCAGGAGGAGAGAGAACAAGCCCAGGAGTTCCTGTGAAGCCCAGGCCACTGGCCTCTGTCTCAGCTTCCCTCAGCACCCCCCACCTTTCCCTCCACGTCCCAGGAGCATCTTCCTCCTCAGCTCTTGATGCTACTATCTTTAATTTCTGCCCACCTTTCCCTCTCCTTCCACAACCTCTACCAATTCTCTCATGTGAAATCTTCTGAGCTCCACCTATGACTGCCAATAAGGAACAATCTCTAGATAGCTGTACTGTCCTGGGCCCGTGAGGAGAGAGGAGAAACCATAAAACACAACCATTTCCTTCTAGCAACTCTCACACTGGGAATGGCATCATTGCTAAGTCCAGATGGTGTTATGTGTATACGCAAAGTGCCTTCCCCTGGGTACCATCCTGGGTGTCACTCCAGAACACCCCAACAGGAGGTGTGGGGGACCCTAGAGGTGCGCTTAGTGAAGCAGGTTAAGTCAAGGTGTCATGGATGGAACAGAACAGGCTAGAGGCAACTCATAAAGGATTTAGGAAGTGCCAGCTGCAACACCATCCTGGTGGCTGTGGGTGCCACCCACCCGACGTGATGGGGAACACTTTCTTCAGGTCTCATCTTCTCAGCAGGTCAAGTGGACTCTGCACCCTGGTGTACAAAGATGCAAGGTGTCTGAAGTCTCAGGAGGGCGGCTCCAGCTGCTTTCTGTAGAGTTCATCAACTTTGTCCTCTCCACACAGTTGGGGAAGGGCTGAGACGAGAGTGACGGCCAGTGATGGTCCAGAGCCTGGCTTAGTTCACAATACACTCTCAGGTGACAATGTTCTACAAAAAACCTCTGGTCACACAATCTGTGTGCTTTAGCACAAAAGTCAGCAATTTTGGAGAGGAAGGTAGTTTCCTGGGATAGGTATGTAGGCCATTCTTGCCCCAATTTTATTACCTAGTGTTGTACAAACGCCTGCGGCTTCTAAAAGGCAGCGCCCTGTGACATATGGTGGCCACTGTCCACACCCTACCTGAGTTCTGGCTCTGGGCTGAAAGAGAAGCGCAGATGACATTCAGAAAGTTCGTGGAAACCCTTTTCGCATTCAGACTTCTGGCTGGAACACAGGTCAGAAAATGACCTCATCTCTTCTGGATCCTCGCCCAAGGCTGAGCCCTGGCAGCTGCCACGCTGTGCTCTGGTGCTGTTCTGACTGGATAGCAGTTGGGCTCTTTCCTTCTGTCCTGGCTGCTGGCCTCACTCAGGGACAGCAGTCCCTGAATGATCATTTCTGTGCCCGAGCCATCCTCAGCATCCTATGCAGCAGAAGGCACCCGCTAGTCTGCCTTGTTTGATTTGTTCTGTTTTGACATCTTCTCTTTTAGCAGGGATGTTTGTTTTTTTTACTTTTTAATTTTATTTTGGCTTTTGTTGAACTTGCCAAGCAGGTAAATTGGCTCTGAGGAAGTGACCTGTCAGCATTATCAGATTTCAGGGAACCAGAGAACGCTGAGCTGGAGGACTTTAGTTTTCTATAACAACTGTGGGCCAGCTATTGTTTGGTCACATTGTACATGCTTAATGAAAACAGTTTCTCGAACATGGATGGGTTATAGCAATCCCTGAGCGGTGGCAGAAAGTCTGGTGATAGAAAGGCTGGGGATGTCTGCACATGAGGCCAGTTGATTCGTCCCTGCTTGGCTTGTAGAAGCTCCTAAAGGTCCTTCATGCTGGCGGCACAGTAAAGGACTCCGGAGTATTTACACACATGGGGTAAAGGTCTCCATGACAAACAGGCTCTCAACCTTCCCTGTAACAGTGCACACACTCAGGTCTTTAATATTCTAAATAAGTAAAATACACAGCACAGTTGGCCCTTGCTATACATGTATTCTGCATCTTTGAATTCAACCAGTCACACATTGCCGATAGTTTTTTTTTAAAAAAAAAAAAACAACAACAAAAAACTCTTGTTTGTACTGAAGCATGTCCACCAATTCCCACCATGATTCCTTGACCAATATGGTCTAATAACCATTTGTGCGGATCTCACATTGGGTTGCAAACTATAAGTTACCTAGAGAAGATGTGAAGTGTAAGAGGACATCTGTGGGGTCCATGTAAATATGAAGCCATTTCAGGTGAGGGACTTTGGCATCTCTGGGTTTTGATGTGTTTGAGAGCCCTGGAACCTACCATTTACACGGATGTACATTGGGCTTTCCACAGAGACCCTTACATATGGTCAACATCGCCTAATCACCTAAAACTATGCTCATTTTTGGCATCCTTCTTGGCCGTTTACAAGCCCCTCAATGTCATTGTCATTGCTACTGTTACTGATATTTCACAGTGAAGGAAGTCAACCACCACAGACTCAGGAGTTTTAGGCTCCTCACCATATTTGGGGGTAGACATTTTCCAGCCTTAACCTTAAATTTAAGTAGCCAAGGACTTAGCCCCTGGATCTGCTGCACTGTTGTCAGCTCCTATCTTAATTAATTCCCCTGGGCTTGGTACTTCTAGTTCTTGGGTCCGCTGACTTGGGCCAGTACTTAGGGCATTGGTTTTCCTGTTCTCTGGCCTTCGTGTGTAGACCAGAAGCACATCGCCAGCGTTCTTGGTTGTCTAGCTTACAGAATCCAGATCCTCAGACCTCACAGTTTTCACAATGGTGCCAGCCAATCTCTCAAAATAAATACCTTTATGTATCTCTGTCTATAAATGCACAAACTGTATATCTGTATCCTGTTGGATCAATTCCTTTGGAGACTTCATACCCAAAGAGACTGCTGTACTGCGTATTGAGGACCACCTACACTGCACCGAGTATAAATGGGAGCATCACTTTGGAAGACTGTGAGGACTGACTGAAACTGATGGACAGCCGTGCCTTCCCGTCAGCAGTCCGTGTCCAGCAGTAGAAGGCACACGCAAGCATTTCACAGTGGCACGATCACAGCATCCTCACTCTGTGAACGCAAATCCCATCAATGCTGGAATGAAGAACCGAAGTATCCAGTGATGAGCATCCATAGAGCTAATACACAAGCTGTTGTTCTACGCACATCATGGGTGTATCTTGTAAATGTGAGCAAAAGAAGCTAAGAACAAAGTGGTACAGATTGTGTGTCTCCATTTGCACAAATCACAGAGCAGACACAGCCCATATATCAGATGACAGGCAGTGGGTATAGGACAGTGGGTGCCCTCTGGTGCCATGTAGTGAGCAGGGGAGGCCAGGAGGGCTTCTGGAATCTGTTTCTTTATCCAAGTGGTAGCACTTGAGTGTATAGGCTGGGGAAATGGAGGGAGCTGAACACTATTGAGGTTGGGCTTGTGTCTGCATATGTGGTACCCTGCGGTTGTTTTCTAAAAATAATTGTTTAAATTCTAATCTAGGGCTCTGCACAGCATTTGTTATGAGACAGAAATTGTCATGCTTGCCTCAAATTTCAGGGAAACTTCAGGCCCTGTGCTCATTCTTCTGATAAATCACGTTTCCTTCTCTGCAATGCTCAGTGAAGGGGGACTGTAACCCCCTTTTATAGAGTAGGAAAATGAAACTCAGGGGCTAGAGAGAGGGCTCATCTTCCAGAGGACCCGGCTTTGATTCCCAGCATTCACATGGTAGCTCACAGTCATCTATAACTCCACTCCAAGGGATTGGACAGGCGCTCTGGTCTCTGTGAACACCAGGCATGGATATACTGCACACACATACAGGCAGACCAAACAATCATCCATAAAAATCAATCGAAATTTAAAAAAAAAAAAAAGAAAGAAAGAAAACGAAGCCAGCCCAGAATCCATTCACCGGTGTATCTGCTGGTTGTAGACTCACTGACCAAGGGTGACTGTTCTCAGCACAACCTGGGCAGGCTGTCCTAGGACCAGGGTCCATGTTTTCCTACTGGCTATGAGGAGTGAAGCCTGGAGTCCCAAGTCACAGGAACCCTGTGGCTTGGCTTTTTAATTTCTCCCTGTGAAGTACAAAACTGATCTGCTCCCGAGATATTTTACATGAATTGCTTAGAAAGTCTCCAAAACTCACACTAAGCCTCAGTGTTCTTCCATGCTTGATGGAAGCTTTCCTTGTGGCTTGGTTTAATCTCACAGATCTGGGTCTTAAGCCTGGGGCACAGTGTCATTGCACGGCCAAAATTCTTCCATTAGAACAGTTACTCCGGAGCATGTGTACTTGTAGTCCTTAAGACAGCAGCAATCACTTGTATCATGTAGTCTACACAATTTACTTATATATATATATATATATATATATATATATATATATGTATATATATGTATATGTATAAATGTGTGTGTATATATGCACATATATGTACATTTTTATGCTTGCTTGAGACAAGATTTTTATTCTATAGCTCAGAGTGACCTTAAACTCAGGGCAATCCTCCTGCCTCAGCTTTCTGAGTGTCACCATTTTCACCTTTCAGTTTAGTAATTTTATGGCTTTGCTTGGGGTGGAAAGACCTGGGAAAGGGGGGGGGCAGAGAGCGTATGAAGGGGGGATGCTTAGATGAGCAAAGTGCAATGGTATGTATGCATGAAACGCCATAACAAAACCTGTAACTTTGTATACTAACTTTGAAAACTAATTAATAAAACATTTATTCAAAGGATCATGTTTCCAAAAATCTTTGGCTCAAAACAGAATGAAGCTGAAATGTACAATTTAGAACCTCATCACGGGAAGGGCAAACCACCTTTCGGGTGATCCAAAGGCCATGGCTGAATGTTAAATTCAGCTCTGAGCTTTCTGGAAGAGAGTTATAAATCTTTTTTGATAACAGGAAATAGGCCAGTGACTCAAAGGAGACAAGTTCTCAGATGCAGATTCCCAGCGGATATGCCAAGAAAGCCCTCTGAAGGTCGGAGAGAGAGCAGGCACCTGGTAGGTACGGTGAAGCCAGAAATGCCACCCACAGAAGAAGTTCACAAATTCAATAGCCTCAAGTTTTATTCTTAGAAGATGAGTTCAAAGAGGAAAAATTTCTAAGGAATAATGATAGTAAGACAGACAGGGGACAGACCAGCCCCAACACTGCCCTGGCTCAAGGTCACTGAGGTCACAGGGTTCAGGCAAGCTCTCCATCCGAGCTTGGTGTTCCTACCAAGGAGAGTGGACAGTCAAGGACTCCCTGTGACCTCCCCTTCGAGCAGAATGCACAATGACAATCTATCCACTTCTGTCTGTCCTGCCAACCAAACAGGAAAAACAACAAGTCCAGTCTGCCATGTCCCTAGGGTGGAGTGCAGATAAATACCATTCTCTGACTTCCCCGCTACCCTGCTCTCAGAGGGAATTTCACTGTTCTGCGCAAGGTCCTCAAGTTGTTCGGGAAGAGTATTTATTAGAGAATCCCAGTGTGTGGTGAGTTAGCACAGAGTTACGAAACTGGATTGCAAAAACTGTGACCTTTTCTATGAGCTGCAGCTGACATTGTTTTGTCCTTTCTCTATTTTGAAAGGACACACGCTACCCCGATTGAAGGTAGAAGAGGCACAAAACCAATCGTAGTAACATATACAATCCTGATTTGCCAGGAGAGCAGACAAGGGGCGTGTTGCCTTTAAAACAATATACAACCTTTCTAAAACCTCTAGCAAGACTTGAGGAATTCTGTCATATGGTTTGGGGCTTGAATCATGCCGAGCAGACAGACGTCAGCCATTTTAACCCCACTCTGCTGTTCCGTTAGAACAGGGCACAGGCTCGCGGTCAGGGTATATTTGTATATTTGCTTATGTCCAGAGTGACTTCCCATGCGCCACCAGGCCCCACTCACCATCTCTGCTGCAGCACTGTCTCGGGCTCCCTGGTGGACCACACTAAAGTCTTTTTATTTACATTGTATTCTCTTCCAAGAGTTGCTTGCGATTGACCAACCATAGCCTAATTGTGAAAACAGGAGGAAGTTCCATAGCCGAGCTGTTCTCGCGTTTTCTCACGTGTTCTCCTCCTGTGACGAAGCACTCTGGCCAAAAGAACTTGAGGAGGAAAGGCTTTATTTGGGTTACATTTCCGGGTCACAGACCATCACTGAAGGAAGCCAAGGCAGTAACTGAAGCAGGAACCACAGGACACCGTTTATTATTAGCTCGCTTTCAACTTGCCCTCTGACATGGCCCCGCTGTCTGCCTAGGCACAGTAGCACCATGCACAAGGGGCTGGGCCCTCCCGATCAATTATCTATCTAGACATTCTCTCACAGACACAGCCATGGGCCGGTCTGAACTGGGCAGTTCCTCAAACTAGGTTCCTTCATTCCCCGGTTGACTCTAGGTTGTGTCAAATTAACAGGAATTATAATAAGGAATTACCCAAATCCAGAGAGAAATGACATAACCCCTGCAGGGGAAGTCTGGAGGCCCCATTCTCTCACTCTGCACAGTTTGTATCCACAGCAGAGAAGTCCTAGCCGGAGTTCTTAAGGCATGTCCTCCTCACCGAGAGGGGCTTTATGGAGCAGGGACTTCCCTAGCTTTGTGACTTAGCTTCCTGCCTCTCTCCCAGCCATGGTCATCCGCGGCCTCTTTGTCTGTGTTCCAGAGGCCGCAGGCTCATGAGGTTATCTGCCTCTCCAGTTCTCGCTGGGCCTTAGAACACTGAGGTAGGGTGACGCCTGGCTTCTGGGTGGTAGGATCAGTTTCTCCATCCCCATACCCTAATTGCTACTCAATACTCTGTGATTCAGGCTCAGGCTCAAAGCCAAGTCTTGGGCTTAGACCTCTTCCACTTTCAGGACTTACGTTCTCAGAAGTTCAGCGTTTCTCACTTGAAAATAAAGTCTGAGATATACGTAATTTCTTATTTATCAGCCCATGTTTTTGTTGCTAAAACAAAATATCAAGAACTGAGTACTTCATGAAGAGGGCCTTCCTCCCTCCCTCTCTCCCTTCCTTCCTTCCTTCCTTCCTTCCTTCCTTCCTTCCTTCTTTCCTCTCTTTTCTTTCTTTTTTTAGACAGGGTCTCACTACACAATGCTGGCTCACTAACTAGGCAAGGCACAGAGATCCTCCTGCCTCTGTCTCCTGCATGGGTTAAAGCCATACCTACCACACTACACCCAACAAGAAAAATGGTTTATTTTGTCTGTAATCACGAAAGCCAAAAGCCAGGGCTGTTCTATGGGGATGACATCATGCTGGGTGGCGCTGTGGGAGTGCTTGTTCTCTTATAACAGTGCACTGCTGACGGAGCCAGGTGCGACTGTCCTGTGAGAACTGCACCCATCTCTCTGAGAGTGGCAGCACCAATGGTTTCCCAGTAGTGCCACAACTCAGAACTCAACAGTCCACACGAGGGACCAAGCTTTCATCAATGAACCCAAATAAATCCCCACCACAGCACATGCTTGGAGCCTGGCATAGGCAAAGCTGTGTTCTTCCCCGGCTGCCCCTCCAGGATCAGAGCCTCACCCTAGCTCTGCAGGGTTGGCTACCAGCACTGGCCAGCTAGCCTCTCAAGTCTGTCTGCTTGGGAGAGCTTCTGTCCAATTGATTTTAGTGAAAGGTTAGAGAGAACTGGGGCTGAAATGCGCTTTGGAAATGGTCCTGTATCCAGAAGTGCTGCAGACTAGCCCCATGCAGTCAAGTCCTCAGCCTCCTTGTTCCTTCCTTCTCTTGGTGGAGACCATGATGGTGACTGGAAGGCTGCCTTGCTCAGAAAGTTGCGCCGATGAGCACATTCATGGCTGCCCTTTATGCTAAGTTCTAGGGCCAGAACTCAGGACCAAGGCCAACTCTGGGGTCTTAGTTAGGGTTTCTACTGCTGTGAAGAGGCACCATGACCACAGCAACTCTTTTCAAGGAACACATTTCACTGGGTGGCTCAGTTTCAGTTCATGGTCATCATGGGAGCATGGCGGTGTGCAGGCAGATGTGGTGCTGGCTGCACCTTCATCAGAAGGCAACAGGAAGTGAACTGTGATACTGAGCAAAGCTTGAGCAGGAGAGACCTCAAAGCCCGCCCCCACAGTGACATACTTCCTTCAACGAAGCCACACCCACTTCAACAAGGCCACACCTTGTTATAGTGCCACTCCCTATGAGCTTATGGGAACCAATTACATTCAAACTACCACTACCTAGTCACAGTTCTAGGCAAGATCAAGAGAGCAAATAGCAATGTAGAAAGGGCAACAGTAGATGCTCCCTACAGTTGATGAAATCCGGACAGGGGAAGTAAAGACAGACTGGATGGCTTTGGGCTCAAGGCCTCCTACTGTGTGTGCATGTTAC